>NW_007728810.1:40312-59942 GCF_000696425.1 Galeopterus variegatus
AAAAAAAAAAAAAACTCTTCTCAGGCCGGCCCTGTGGCTCACTTGGGCGAGTGCGGCGCTGGGAGTGCTGAGGCTGAGGGTTCGGATCCTATATAGGGATGGCTGGTGAGCTCGCTGGCTGAGCGTGGTGCGGACCACACCATGCCGAAGGTAACAACCCCCTTACCGGTCATAAAAAAAAAAAAAAAAAAAAAAACTCTTCCCAGGCCGGCCCTGGGGCCCCCTTGGGGGGGGGGGGGCCGGGGGGGGGGGGGGGGGGGGCCCCACCCATCCCAAGGGTAAAACCCCCCTTCCCGGTAAAAAAAAAAAAAAAAAAAAAAAAAACCTCTTTTCATGGGTCAAAACCTAAACCTTTGTGATGGAATTTGAAGGGAATTGATAGAAATGTGCATGTATTTATTACCTCTGGGATGAATGGCTTCAGAGTTCCCTGCTCACCTGGATCATCTGTCAGCCTATAAAGATTCACAGAATTCCTGGCTGCATCTGGAGTGTGCTTTCATGTTCCCCGAGTAGTTCTTACTGGTGTCACCAAGTAACCCCAGTTGCTTTTCCACTCACCTTGATCTCTGATGACCACATGATTCCTACCACCTATGCACCCATCTGGATTTTGTACCAGTTGCTTGCTACCGCTTCTGGATACTGAATACCATAGCCCGGCACTTTCAATTCTGTAATTCTTATTGAATCTGATTTTTGACCAGGACCCAAGCCCTCACCTGTCAAAACTATAATGTGAATGAATAGTTGGAATTAAGAATTTTGGTTGGAAATTGCCTCTTTTGGGCCTTGGTGGTCTAGATGAATCATGTAAGTCATGGGGGACAGTACAGTGCAGTGGTTAGGCACACTAGCCTTGGAGTCAGGCAGATCCTCCAGGTTGTAATCCGGACTCTGTTGCTTACTATGTGTGTTATCTTGGCAAATCCCTTACGCACGCTTATCTTCAGTATTACTGTCTCCAAAATTGCAATAATGAGAATATGTACCACATAGAGTTACTGTGAAAATTAAATGATATAAGTAGAGCCCTTAGCTTAGTTCCTGACAAATAGCAAATGCCAGCAAGTAACTGACTTCGTTGTTGCTGTCTGTTTTGGGAATAAAGAGAAAGGTTCTTATTCTCTTTTACACTGTTCAGATGATTTGATCAGGCTTGGTGATGGGCTGGAATGAACTATAGGAGGGAAGCAGTATTTCTACCCTGGAGAGTGTCCTGCTTCCCTGCACAGGGAGATAATCGGGCTCCAAGACATTCGAAGGGTATTTCATGACAAAGTAGTTCTAAAAATAGCAGCGGTATGCAATGCTCCCAAAATGCCAATTTTCTCAAGACTGAACCATCACGCGACTGTCATTCTGTATCTGAGCGAAGGTGGAAAACAATAGTTATTTATTTTAGACTCTGAAAATCATTTCTACTTTGTGGGCATCTCCACACCCAAACTCAATACCATGTACTTAGTACCAAGTCCCATTTGCTTAGTACTAATCGTCCACAGCTGTCGTGACTCAGTCCTTACCTGATGGGCTTGCTGTAAGAGCTCCATTCTCTCCTGAAGGATCTGACAGTCATACTCTCTGCTCTTCCTTAGCATTTGCCGCCGTAACTTTTCTACTGCCGTCCTCAGCTCCTCTTGCTGTTTTTCACTTAATAATTCACCAAACTTGATAACAGTTTCTTGCTGCAGAGCATTGTACAAAGTAGCTTCTAGTTCCTGGATTCTCTGGCAAATAGAATTAGAAAAGTCTAACTTTGGAACTTGGCATTTGTGTGTGGTGTGGGAACGTACACGTATGCATGTATATGTTCATGGATATAGTACTTACGTCTCATAGGCTCTTAGCAACAAAAGAAATTTTAAAGCTTCTTCAACCTGACTACCCTTCTGAAAATCCCACTTTATGAGATTTCATAAGGGTCATCCAGCCAACACGTGAACTTCTCTAGGGAGGGGAAATTTGTTCTCTTTCTGGGGATCCTGTCCATTTTCATACTTTCATTTTTAGAAGCTCTTGTTTTGTTACAATAACTGTACCTCCTCCTATTCTCAAGCGTAGTTGAGAATAAGTTTGTTCTCTCTTCCACTTGGCAGCTCTTCAGACATTTAAAGACATCTATTATGGTGACTATACATTTAGATAGAAGAGGTCTAAGTGGGAACAAAATACTTGAAAGTGGAGCTATATTTCATGAGCAAAATGCCACCTCTCTTCTACATGACAAATCTCTGTATTTGAAGATGGCTTTATGATCTCCATATTTTTTCTTAAAGTAAAGATTGGGAAATATGATTCAAAAATGGCCTAGAATCTTGGAATTGGTCTGTTTTTAATACTCTGAAATTTACAGTTACTGTAGCTATAATATTTCTCTTTGAGTCTTCTCTTTTATAGATGAAAGGTCTATTGCCTCTTAAATCCGTGTGTCCGTGTGTGTGTGTGTGTGTGTGTGTGTGTTTACATGCTTCAGATACAGTTGCCAAAATCTATAATCTTGCCCTGTGTAACTTTGACAGAACTGACTGGACATGCCCTGGCGGTAAATATTTTCCTAGCTCTTGTCCTAGAAAAGCAGATCTCATCTTTTTAAAGTTAAATATGGTTTTCTGAATGAGTACTCAGTAGTCTTGGGAGCCACATAAACACACAGCTTGACCTTATTATGCACAGGTAGAAAAGGCAAGGGTGAAAGGGTAGGGAGGGAGAGGAAACTCACCTCCGTGTTCTCTAATTACCGATCAACTCTCACTCTCCCTTCCCCATCAAACAGTGCTCAGAGTCTCTTATTCATCTTAGAGGGGGAAGACTAAATCATCTTTGTGACAGACAGGGGCTAAGTGCTCTACACTTTTCCCGAAAGTGACTCAGCCTGCTTTCAGGAAAGCATTATAAAAACCTCTGCTAGCAACTCCTTGAATTATTCCTCCAGTTTGCCCTTTTTCTTTTGCTTCATTAATGGGGGGCGGGGCATAAGGAGAGAAGAAATTGAGCCCATAGCCCAATATCAGGAATTATGCGATGTGAATTTGGTAGAGGAGAACGGATCCAATGTGCTCCTCAAGAGCATCATCCTCTGTGGAAGAGAACAAGGCGCAGCCCATTTACCAACACACGGGCTGTGGCTGGATTGTGGTAAAGGCTGCGGTGTCTGCAGTCAGATCTGCACACCACCTATTTACCAACTTGGGCAACGTTCTAACACTCTCTAAGCTTTACTTTCCTCACATGTAAGATAGAAATAATAATATTCCTTAAACCTACCTCATAGGGTTGTTGTAAGAAATAAATTAATTACAATACACATAACAGACATGAAATTCATGATTATTCTACCATTAGACTCCCAAACGTTAAATTTGATTTAATAAAATTTCTTTAATCTACACTGCCATCCAATCTATCCTTCATCTAAATATTATTTAACAACATACATTTAATTTTTAAGAAATGAACTATAATTACATATCTATTAAATTTTATAAGAATATAACAGCAAAGAGCTAAGGATGTATTTTTTCTAAAATTAAAAGTAAAAACCAATGAATAAATGACCTGCATGTTGTGGTCTATTCGAGTGTATGGCATGGCAAATTAAATCGGATTCTTTACTCCATAGTATATCATTGTAAACACTCTGGGTGTCTCAAATGCCTGTTGTACCTACCATATATGCTTGGTCGAGAGCTTGTTTTCTGTAGTCTAGTTCTTCCTCCAGATAGCCTTTTATTTTGCAGAATTGTTCCTATAATAAAGGGCCATAGTGATAAATAGAAAGAGTCAGTTTAGTTAACTGGAAAGTGATATATAAATTGTTTCAATAATGTTTTCTCTAATTTTACCACAAGACAGATCACTAGTATCTGTAGAGTCATAGATTTTGTCTGTTAGGGAAACAGTTCAACTTTCACAGTCTCACATAGGGAATGTGAAAATCAATAGAATGAAACATAAAGGAGATAATGGAAAATCCACACGGAATGCTCTGAAAGATCTTTATGCCAATCTGAGAGTATGTGAGTAAGTATAGATTTTGACAAGTGTTAAATAATAAGTTTATCCACGTAAATGTATTTGATAGTATTTTTTGTAAGAATGTTATAAAATGTAATATAGCAGGGTTATATAATAAACAAATTTAGTTATGCAAATTCACCTGTATACAATTAGCAAACACAAAGACAAATAATTTAAAGAGTGGGGGTGATTGCACCCACACTGCCACTTAATGAGTGGATGTCTGCCCTTGCCACAAAGCCTGTGTGGGCTGGGAGACAGAAATCTGATGTTCCCTTGCTTGTTCTCAGTCTCTGTGCACCTTTCACCTCATGAGCATCTTGCCATTAGCATTTAAAATTATATCTTTGTGTAAAACATAGTCCCAAGCACATGTTTCTTTGGGTGCTTCACTGAAGGAACAAGGACTTCTTCCAGTCTTGGAAGAAAACCCAGTTGTGTTGACTTTTGAGAGAGTATATGTTTGCATGAAGTTTGTTGTTGATTTTCCTGATGACCCAATTCCAGTGCCTAGAACAGTGCCTGGTACAGGCTGATAGCTTAATTAATATTTGTGCACTTAAAGAGCTTTCAAGGGTAATTTTGCATACAAACAGTTCCTGTTATATGCTTTGACTTTAGAGTCTAACCTATTGGTAAAACATGAACCCTGTATGAACTATAAGCAAATGATTTATGAGCCGTAACATGCAAGTTGTTCTTATTACAGGATTCCTTAACCTGATAAGAATCTACTACATGTTTTTTAGTATAATGATAACATTAATGATAGCTTGTTATAAAATTATACACATTACCGTTAGTTAATAATAACCCATTCCTAGACTTGGGGATTTAAAAAAAATTTAATTGTGGTAAAATACACATAACACGAAATTTACCACCTTAACCATTTTTAAGTGTAGAGTTCAGATGTGCAAAGTATATTCACATTGTTATGCAACCAATGTCAAGGATTTTTTTCATCTGCAAAACTGAAACTCTACCCATTAAAAAATAACTCTCTATTTCCTCTTCCTCTCAATGCCTGGCAACTACAGTCTACTTCCCGTTTCTCTGAGTTTGACTACTCTAGTACCTCACATGAATGAAATCGTTATAGTATTAGTCTTTTTATCACTAGCTCATTTCACTTAACATAGTGTCCTCAAAGTTCATCCATATTGTAGCTTGTGTCAGAATTTCCTTGCTTTTTAAGGCTGAATAATATTCTATTGTATGTTGCTATAGGTCCAGTGTGTCTTCCAAAAGTTCATGTATTGGAAACTTGAACCCCATTATAACAGTGTTAAGAGGATGGGAAATCCAACTGTGGCATTTGAAAGGTGGTGCTTTTAAGAGGTGATTGGATCATAAGGACTGTACTCTCATAAATGGATTAATCCATGTGTGGAGTAATGAGTTGTCATGGGTGTGGACTAGTGGCTTTATAAGGAGAGAGAAGAAGGCACTTTTGCCATTCTTGCCATGTGATACCCTGGTCACCACAGAACCCTGTAGAAAGTTCCCACAGAAGATGGCCCTCACCAAACATGCCCCCTGGACTGTGGACTTCTCAGCCTCAGAAACTGGAAGAAACAAATTTCATTTCTTTATAAATTACTCAATTTCAGGTATTCTGTTAGAAGCAACAGAAAACAGACTCATACATATGTATACACCCCATTTTATCTGTTCATCCACTGATGGACATTCGGGTTAATTCCACCTTTTGGCTATTGTGCAGAATGCTGCTGTGAACATGGGTGTACAAATAGCTCCTCCAGATCCTGCTTTCAATTCTTTTGGATATTTACCTAGAAGTGGTGTTGCTGGATCATTTGGTAATTCTATTTTGAATTTTTTGTGCAGTTGCCACACTGTTTCCCACAGCGGCTACATCATTTTACGTTCCTACCAACAGTGCACATAGAAGTGGTGTTGCTGGATCATTTGGTAATTCTATTTTGAATTTTTTGAGCAGTTGCCACACTGTTTCCCACAGCGGCTACATCATTTTACGTTCCTACCAACAGTGCACAAAGGTTCAAATTTCTGCACATCTTTGCCAACCCTTGTTTTTCTCTATTCTTTTGATAGTAGCCATTCTAATGGATATGAGGTAGCTTGGGGATTTTTAATAACAGGGTTACATTCACTATTCCTGAATTTTTACTTAATAATCATATACAGTAGAAAAATTATTTAGCCTAAGAAAGAAAATGCAATACAATACCTAACTCAATTTTCTCCAGCATTAGTTTTGGAAATATTATCCCCCAAAATGCTTTCTTGGGGGAATATAACTGAAATTATTGGATACTTCTGAGAATTTTGTTCTATGGTCTGTATGCAAAATAATGAGAAGAATACAAACTTTCATCAGCGACAGACAAAACTGGTAGAAGCAACGGTCATTTTCCATTTGCCTGGTAAATTTTTCTTAATTTGCGTGATACCTCATCTTTGCACTCACCATGTCACTTTCCAATTCCATCATTTTCTGGTGCAGGGCAGCCTCTGCGCCTTCAATCTGCTGGATCCACTAAGGGGTTAACAAGACAAAAGTGTTTGACATGATTGCTTGATATGGTGTATATCTTGTGTGCTCTCCACTGAGGTGCTCAGTCTCCTTCCCTTACATCTCAGGAAGCAAACTGAGAACTGAAGTGAAAACTTAATGCATTTTTATCTCTTAGTCCATGTATTCATTCATGTATTCATTCATTCATTCAACAAATGCATTCATTGATGTCTGCCTCATGTCAGGCACTGTGCTAGGTACTAGGACTGTGATGGTGAAAAAGGCCAACAAGGTTTTTGCCCTCACTGGAAGACACCATGGGAGGCTTTCGTGGAAGTGGCCATTGCACTGGAGTCTGAAGGATGAGTGAGAGACAACTGGGAAAAGATGAGGGGGAAATTCCAAGCGGAAGAGACACCACTTCCAATAGCTCCATGGTTGAAGGGAACATGATAAAACAAAGCAGCCCAGGTGAGAATGGTGAAATGGAAAATTTCCAGTATTTAAAACTGATTACAGCAAAGAGGTAAAGAATTATTTTTGTTAAGTGAACACATTTACATGATAAAACAAAGAAGCCCAGGTGAGAATGGTGAAATGGAAAATTTTCAGTATTTAAAACTGATTACAGCAAAGAGGTAAAGAATTATTTTTGTTAAGTGAACACATTTAAAATCACATATAAATAACTTTTCTTTCCTAGTATTCAGAAGACTGTTATATGGTACTGATGCTAGCATTGATAAACACCCTGAATGAATTTAGACTTTGAATAATATGGTGTGAGCCTATCACATATATAGTTTATTAGCAAAAAATATTGTTACGGGTTCCTATCAAGTTAAATGTCAGCTTATACGTTAGGGAGGCAATTGGGCATAATAATCAATTGTGTGGGCTCTGGAGGCAGACCACCTGGGCTCTAGTTTCAGTCCTTCCTTTTCATGACTGTGTGGCCTCAGAAAGTTACCTGAGTTCTCTAAGTGTCAGGTTTCTTATCTGTAAAATGGGGGCTCTTAATAATGTGAAGATTAAAGGAACTAATTCATGTGAGCACTATTCATCATGTATTGCATGTACTAGTGGGACCTGAGTACCAGATATCTCTTTTATTTATCTGTGATAAATTTATTTGTGGAACACCACGTCCAACCATCCCTTGGCTATAGGGCACACGGTGAAAGAAAAAAGGCACGTTAAGCCTGGAGAGGTGCTAATCACTCAGTTCTTTGTATATATACATGGCTTCACCTTGGAACAAGTTTTACTCAAAAGTCATGGGTTTTTTGTAAATAGACTCATATTGCAACTGCACACTGTCAAGCTCTACTAAAATTCTTCCTCTTGCTTGCTGCCCATTTGTTATCAAAAAACAAATTCTTAAGCCACGTTTTTAAAAGTACTGTGAACTGAAGTACTTAAATCATGTGCTTTAGATATGTATTTGTCCTGGCTCCTGCTTCTTACTACTTGTGTGACCCAGGACAAGTTACTGAATATCCCAAGCTTCAGTTTCCTCACATGTAAGATGAAAACAGCAGCTCCTATAGAATGGTTGTGAGGAACGACAAGATGATGTACGTACAGTGTTTAGTGTGGTACCTGGCCCAAACAGGTTCTCACTTAAGGCCACTAGTATTATTTTGAATACAAAGCCACAGTGGGATTTGCTTGTTGGATTTTTTTCTAGGCTCAAACTCTGGCTGAAGATCATATGCCCATTTAGTAGAGAGCTATTTGAATTTGTAGTCTCAGAAAATACAAGGTTGACATTTAGAATTACTTGGAAGCAAAAACTTTTATCGATGAATCCCAAAGGTAGGGGGTAACTTTAATGTGCGAATTGCAAAAGTCTGCACAAAAGGCAGCTGCAAAGACCATGAGCACTGCAGGGCAGGCCTGCGTCTCATTCTTCTGGTCCCTTGCTTTCTACCACAGTGCTAAGCATACAGTTATCACCCTGTTTGTTCCTCTGAACCTGACACCTGTATAGCAAAGGAGATAATCAGAGGCAGGGGATAATTCATCACAGCTGTAACAGCCCAGCTCCTGTGTGCTCTGCATAGACTATTTCCTGCTTTCAACAGGACGCTTGAGGGGAAGTTTGGTGCAATAATTAAGATCATGGACTCTGAAACCAGAGAGCTTGGGTGTAAATCCTGACTCTATCGCCTTCCAGCTGTGTGATCTGAGGCAGTTAGCTACCTTCTCTTTGCTTCAGATTCCTCATTTAAAATGCAGATAATAATAGTACTTAGACTTCACAGAACAGTGCATAGCTCAAAAGAAGCACAGTGCAAGTGTTCATTCTGATTACACGTACATTACACTACACCCATACAAGGCAGGGAACAGAAGATTTTCTCCCATCAGTCTGAGTAAATGTGAGGCACACGGGCTACTTTTCCTCTTTCACCTCCTCAGTCCTCACTTTTCATAGAATCAGCCCTAGTTTTCTTTTAGCCCTAAATCAAGGCAATTTTTTGTTGCAATAAAAAATTGTCGCCCTTCGTGACTGCAGCTGAATGGACTCTCCGGCTATCATTGTCAAATAAACGCAGCAGAACTAATGTTTCAGACTGTTTTCTTCATCTTTGTGTCTCCCTTTCTGTCACTGGAACAATGTCTTGCAGACATTCACAAGTTCACTCATTTACTCCTTCAGTGAACATTTATTAACCATGTATTTTGCATGCTGGACTGATGTGAAAAGCTAGAAAAATGAAAGGGGTGGGACAGACACCATATTTGTCCTCATGTGGCTTAGAGTCTAGTGGTAGGTAGATGCGGGAGCATAACTCGAGTAAGTGGCAGTTGCAATACAACTGTTAAAAGCCAGGGGAGGCACTTGTCACTGTGGGAACCTAGAGAAGGACTACTGAGCTGGGCTTCAGGGATAGGAAGGCTTGCCCATTTATGGGGAGGTCTAATGATTGAGTGAGATTGAGCCAGGCAAAGGTAGAAAGGGAAGAAGATGGGAATATCTTCTAGGTAAAGACAAGAGTGTAGTGTAAAGGACAAAGGGATGAAGATGGAGATGGAGAGGGAGGGAGGGAGAGAGAGAGAGAGAGAGAGAGAGAATGAATGCTGGAGAAGTAATTAGGTAAGGGCCAAATTCCAGGTGGCCCTCTTGACAAATTCTGGTTTCTGGACCTCCTGTTAGGGACAATGAGGCACTAGTAATTTGCTGGGAGGTGAGAGGGCAAGTGATCAGGTCTGTAATTGAATTGTGAGGGAAGTAATTTTCTTGAAGAACAACCCCTAGATTTCATGTCATTTCATGTGTAAATACTTCAATATGCATTTCTAACAGTCAAGGCCTTTCTTTTAAAAAAGCATAAATTTTCTTTTTTTAAAAAAGAAAAACAACAATCAAAGTAATACATTGAACTTTTAGAAAACTAGAGGTGCAAAAGGGGAGGGGGCTGGGGAGGGAGGGGGCTAATGAGGAACTGGTCAGTGGACACAAAGAACGATTGCGTATTGTGATGACGAATAAGCTAATGGTACTGATCTAACCACCACACGTTCTACACAATCACTGAAAATCAACACTGTACCGCACATGTATGTACAATTAAAAAAACCAAAAATCCCCACAAGTCCATTTTTACACTTTGCAAAATTAACATTAATTCCTTTTGTCATCCAATGCCTGGTCCCTATTAAAATTTCTCCAGTTGTCAGGAAAAAGTCTTTTTTAAGAAAACACTTGGTTTGCTTAAATCAGGACCCAAAAAAGGATCATTCCAATATTTCTTTAGTATCTTTTTATTTTATAGCAATACCACTTCTTTCTCTCTCCTCCATTTTTTTCTTTGTCATTATTATTATTTTTTTAAATAACTTAACTGTATCATTTGATTCGTAGAATTCCCTCATTTCAGACTGAAGAAAACTGACTGCTTGCTCATGGTTTCATTTTATTTCCAATAAGCTCTTCGGCATTCAGGAATGAAGAAGGCATCTCAGTGAATGTATAGTTTTCTTTTTAATTCAACCACATGCACATGATTCTCAAATATGTGCTAATTCTTGAGGTACCTTGAATACAACCAGTTATTTGGCTTCTCCACTTCATTCTTTCCTTTTCTCTCTGTCTTGCCATTTGCCAGGTTTAGACACAAGAAGCAAGAGCACACACAGTGTTGCTATGTTTAGTTTAGTTGCTATGTTTAGTGTTGCTATGTTTAGTGCTATGTTGGGCTTTCTGAACGAGACTGCAGTGAGCCACCACCCAGCTACAGAATCAGCTGGGCACAACTGGTATTCACACATACCTAAGGAAAAGTCTATGACAAAGCAGGGCTCCAGTTTACGCCTCTCACCAAAACCCTTCTTTGTTGGTTTCCCAGCTTCGTAGGGATTGCTTGAAAAATGCAATCCAGAAGGTTTCTCATATTTTAAGAATCATATATTTTACAGAATCAGCTGGGCACAACTGGTATTCACACACACCTAAGGAAAAGTCTATGACAAAGCAGGGCTCCAGTTTACGCCTCTCACCAAAACCCTTCTTTGTTGGTTTCCCAGCTTGGTAGGGATTGCTTGAAAAATGCAATCCAGAAGGTTTCTCATATTTTAAGAATCATATATTTTTTAAGAGCCTTCAAAGCAAAAATTATCCACCTACCCCAAATCAATGTGTAGACTTTTCTTTTGTGTGTGCTCATTCTATTAAGGTTGTAAAAATGAAACATTTATTACATATTCAATGCTGCAAAGTCACGTGCTTCACCCACTCTGCTCTTCAGGTGTTAAGCCAGACACAGAGATGCTGTGAAATGTGAGGATGATTTATTACCTTCTCTGCCAGGGACAGCACAGTGCTGGCCTGAATTATGGCGACTTGTTCTTCATTTCTTAAATTCTGTGAAAAATAGAAAAGAAAGGAAATAAGCTGAAGATACTTACGAAAATACCTTATAGAAAATACTGCCTGGGCCAGCCTGGTGGCGCACTGCTACAGTGCACCGCTTGGGAGCGCGGCAGCGCTCCCGCTGAGGGTTCGGATCCCACGTACAGACCGGCTGCTCACTGGCTGAGCGAGGTGCGGGTGCAACACCGAGGGTTGCGATCCCGTTGCCGGTCCCGGTCCGGTACGGGCGTGACACTGAGGGTTGCGATCCATTGCCGGTCACGAAAAAAGACAAAAAGGAAAAAAAAAAGAAAATACTGCCTACCTGTCTGCCACAGATACTACTGCACTGCATACCATGTGTGGAAACAAATTCCTATTCTGTTTACTAATAATTCTTAACAAAGAATTAATTCAAAACCTGAAGAAAGTATATTAAATGTGATTTTTTTTACGTCTCCCTAATACTGACTTGATTTTGTATCACTGTAAGCATACTTCATTAATAGTCATGTTAGGAGAAAATCAGAAACCAAAATGAAATAAAGACCAGTCTCTTCATAGCAATTTTGATGTGATTTCATTGATTCTGTTCTCTCAGATATTTTTTCACGGGGAAAAAATGGTGACTCCTTCAACCTACATGCATCAATCATGTAGTACCACAATGAGTGGTCCTCCCACTGAATTAATACGCCTTGACCCTCCCTGTCTGGAAGGTGTTTTGAGAAAGGAAAGAGATTATAGCTTCCTGGTCTATTTTTATGGGGCTGCCAACAACCCTAGTATTTAGCAGTATTTGCAACTGCATGATTGAATTAATTTCACACTGGATGCCTCTGAGCAACAGTCAGAAGGTAATTAGCTTTAATCACTGCAGATGTGATTGGCATTCAAACCTGAATCCTGCCCACGAAAGGCACTTTACCAGGTCCCATTTATGCTACTGCTTTCCAGAGATCCTTACAACTCCTTAGTCATGCTGTTTGATAAATTGTAGATTCTCTTCAGGGAGCTACATCCTTAAGTGAACATGGAGTCTCACTTTCTATTATTTTACACATGATGCACTGGCAAGTATTTCTTGCCTCTGTTTAGGCAGATTCATTACTATACTTAATCAATTCATTACTTACCCCATTATCACCCAAGATATCAAGCTGCTTTATGAGATCGGGTATGTTCACATCCTGCAAAATCAAGGAGATGCATTCAAGTCAAAGACACAAATGTGGCCTGCCATTCTACCAGTGCCTGAACAATAAGTTAAAGAAGACATTTTAGGGCCTGTACTTCCTTGAGTTGTTTTCAATCAGGTACACCTGGCTTTATGTTTCTACTCTACTTTGTACAGGCTGTGTGAACTTGGGAAAACTATTTGACAGTTCATTTTCAATTCTGCCTCTTGCAAAATGGAGATAATGTATACTTCATAGACTCATCTTGAGGATAAAGACTGTGTATGAAAAAGTCTTGCATGTAGTAAGGACTCAGAATATGCTCATTAACATTTTTCCTTATAATTGCCAAACTTTTTCTTTTCAATTATGCTACATTTCAGGCATAAAGAAAAGTAATAGGTAATAAAATAAAAAATCAAGTTTCATTCTAATTAATGTAATTCTGACTACCACATAGAAAACTATAGAGCAGTTTCATTTTTTTATCTGTTTAGCATTAATTTCAAGCTATGGGAAACAGCTCAATTTTACTCTATTCCTTGAGTCAGCTTGCAGCAGCTGAACTTTAGTTGAAAGTGTTCTTTTGGATGTAAGTTATGTCTCTTGGATTAGGTTGCTTGTGATTACTCTGAGAAAAAAGCATCTAAGGAAAAGACAAAATAAATTGCTTTTCATTTAATTAAAGTTAAATTAAAAGGTTGCTTTGGTTTAGAAATTTTTATGCAGCCCAGGAAGGCCAGAAGTTAAAACACCATAAAAATGGTTTAAAATGGAAGACAAGGAAGCACAATGTTACTTCCTAATTTTTTCGCCCAGTTTCTAACCTCATTAGTACCACTTTCTCTTCGTACTTCTGTTCAAACAGCAGCATACCAGGAAAGAGAGAATCTAGTTCAATCTCACAGGTAAAAAGAAGGCAATGGAAGCAGGAATATTTGGCAGCTAGAGTGGGAGCAGGAAGGGCCATGCAGAAGGTAAAAGAGAGACCAGGAGTAGCAGGAGGCATCCCAGCTCTACCTTGGGCATCGAAATTCGCAATATGATTTCATCGCATTGAAGGACAGCATATTTTCCAGGAGACAGACCACCTCAATTCAACCTTAATACTTAAAATGTATTAAAAATACTTAAAATGTAGCACTAAAAATAGAATTATATTTTCTCTAATTAGCAACATGTGATAAACTCTAAGCCCTTCCAAAAGAGAAATGCTCCATAAATTAAGCACATCAAGAGAGATGGTGGGCTAGATGACTTTGAGGTCTCTTCTAACTCTGAAATTCCATGATTTTGAATTCTGCAGTAGCTACAATGGTACAACAAAGGGAGTCAACAAATACTTCCTTATCTGGCAGATTTAAAATATGTTTCTTGAAGTATTAAATTTATTTCATATTTCCCCTAGATAATTAAGGCCAATTATCTTAATAAAATTTTGATTCTGCATCATTCTTTACATTACTCTGCTCTAAATAGTCATGGCTGCCTGTATTCTTTGCTGTTACCATTCATACATCTGTTACACATTAGTTCATGACCTATTGATTTTCCAGTAGATGTGACTATGTTCAGTTCCTGCATAGTTTGTTATCAAAATGACATCCAGTGACTGAAAGACAAAACAGTCATGAGCAACCTCCCCTTTTCCATTTCCCGGTTTTTCTAATTTCTACAAACAAAAAAAATTAAATATCTGCCTACCTTGACACCTTCTTTCATACAGTAGATCTGTAGAGCACTCACACCATCTGAGAATGGGTGAATTTGTAGATTAAATGGAGGGGATCGTCTCTCTCTCTCCTTAAAATACAGTAAAGAATATATAGGAATTAAAAAAAAAATCAACAACTGATTAAAAACTAAACCAGTTGTCTCTTTATGCTATTTCAGCAGTTTATCAATACGTCATGTGGCCAAAAAAAAAAAAAATTCAAACTCAAGATGTTCATGATTAAATTTAATGGCAAAAAACTGACTAGTCAACTAAATGGTATGGGAGAAGAATTCATAGATGATGTTACCCATTCTTGAAAACTTTTTGATCAGGGAAATGCAGAAAGTGGAGTTCCAATTTCAACTGTGTGACTATTTAGAGCTTTCAGATATCACAAAGATTGGTCTTGAGATGAAGTTTTATGGCAACTAACAGCCTTTTGTGTATTCAATCCATTCAAGCTCTATGAGTAAGATATGTGAGCTACAAAAGATGACCTACTATTCTTCTCTGAAGCATACCAACTGCTAACTCTCTATCCAGACCTAATTTGAAATAACTCCAGGAAGAAATTGCTGACAAAATAAGAGAGAAATCAAATGGGAATTTTCCTTATATTTTTACATATCAACATACATTCAACCAGACCCTAAGCCAGATTCTGCATGGTACAATTAAAATCTAATTGATTTCTATGTTTTACCAAACAAAAATGAAACAAAACACAAAAATAAACACTTGAAGTTTGGTCAAATCAATCGAGGTATTTCCAAAAACAAATTACCTTGCTTCTTAGCCTTCTTTTGCATAAATGCGTTATGGACTAAAACAGTCTACTTATAAATTCAAATTTAACTATTAAATATTTTTATATAAAGCAAATTTTAAAATATAATTCTTGAAGTAACATTTTTAATGAGTCAAAATTCAGTAAATTTTGGACTGATTATTTAAGAGCAATAAAATATTAATGAGGCTTGAAATCTATTATTTAAATTATTTTAAATTTATTCATTAATCTTGTTTATAAGGGCAGCAGTGTTGAAAAGTCTGGTATCTGATAGCAGACAGTTCTGAATTGAATCAAGGCTGTGTCATTACTGGTCACAGGACTTGGGCAAGTTATTTGATCTCAGTTGCCTCAGCTATAAAATCTTGAGGGAGATTATGAGGTACAAATGAAAGTATGAATCTGAAATGCTTAATTCAGCACCTGGTCCCTAGATGTGCTCAGTGCGTGTTAATCGTTATGATTACTTTCATTATTATCATTAGCAATTCCTTACTTCTAGCTCTAGGTTTCGAAACTCCAGCAGCTCATTCTGGTCTCTTGCATCCTGTAGTTCTTGCTGTAACCGGTGATTTTCTGCCTCCTGTTTCTCTATCTAATAAAGTAAATCCTGAAGTTAGGTGAGCATTGTAAAAAGCATCTACAACTTTGCACAGCAAACATGGATAGCATTCATTTACTCAGTGAATAAATCATCCAGACCGTGAAAAAAATTCCCACGTAGATGTGAATAAAATAAATCTTTGGTTTTCCTTCTAGTTATCATACTTCAATTGAGTTTTCTGAGTCATAGGGAAACATGCCAGAAGACATCCCTGTTTCTTGGGACAAAGTCTAGGGATCCTGTGAGCAGTGGATCTGAGAGTACTCATGAGGCCCTTGCAGAGTGGGTCAGAGACAGTTAGTAGAACCAGATTTAATGATACAAATAAGGGGGATTGACACCACTCATTTCTGGAGTTATAAATTGCCAGGGAAATAATTTTTTTAAAAACAGTTCTTATTACATACAAAACTTTGCTGAATTCCAATTACCTACAAAATATAGACAAACTCCTTAATACAGAATTCGAACACCTTAATAAGCTGATCACCACCTAGCTTCCTAGTTTTAAATATTATCACTGTCATCTCTACACACTGACATATGCGGTCATGCACACACTAGAATCTATAAATCTTGACCTACCCTGTGACCTACTCTGGGAGCTCTGTATCTACTCATCTCTCTGCCTGAAAAAGGCTCCCCTATCTAACGTCTCTGAGAGCCTTCTGAGGTGTACCTGTTCAGAAGTGACACCTCTTCCTTGTTTTCCCATAGGGATTTCTTATAGGACCTCTAGTATAACCTGAAGAAACATGGAATTAAGTTAATTGTGTACTAACGTGCCTCCCCTGTGGAGAAGGTCCATGTGTGACTAATCTTTGGATTTTAAGGGATCAGAAAATTTTTATGAACTGCAATAGCTTTGATATTAACTGTGCAGATGGGCAGTATGCACAGTATTTAAAATCTTGAATTTAGAAATGCAAACCCAGGTTTTTTTTTTTTTAAATCAGAGGATGAATCTTAATTTCTCAAATATATGCATTTGAAGTAAAATGTTTAGGTTTATTGTCATTTCTGTTCTACTTTTATTATTAGAAGCCTGAGATCAAAAATTCCCCTTTTAGCTTGAAAAAATCAAGACTACAGGAAATGAGGTAGTAGGCATAATGGGAATAATTTTTTTGATGATGAAGAAATGTAATAACACTGATTACTGGGCATCTATGAGACTAATAGAAAGTAAAAGTGTGGAGATAGTGAGAAATTATGTGACATAATTTCTTAATTTCATAATTTCAACTCAGGTTTTTACCCTAGATATTTGTGGTCTAGTGGACTCTTGAAAGATTTTAGAAGTTGACTTAGATTACACAGGGGATTCTACCTTCTAGAATCTCAGATTGGATCAGTGGTGGGATATTTGGGGAAATGCTGGTTCTGGTGGTTAGTGAAGCAATTAGGTCACTGGTTTACAGACTGCAATTCGTAGACCACAACTGATACCAATGAAGCTTCTTTACAGGGACCCTTAACCTTCCCAAGAGCACCAGTTCTCAATTTTGGAATACCCATCCACCTACTATTCATCCGTGCTGCCTCACATCATGCAGAGAGTGAGAAAGGATGTCATAACTTCCTGACTAGCCGGGATAGAGGACAAACATCTTTCTTTCCTTCTCACTCCTACCAGGGTGTTGTAGCTAATTTTTATTATTTGTCAAGGGTAGAAAATATTGGTAGATATAATCCTAAAATAATTTCTACATAACTTTGAATTGACCTACAGAATTATTTCCCTTTCTCAAACAGTCTTTCAAATTCTGTTTTTGTCAAGGATAATATAAGATTATTTTGTAATATTTTACTATATTTGTGGAAGATAAATATTGAAGGAACAGCCATCTTTGAACTTAAAATGTTCTCTGTTATGTTTCATTGACTTAAATCAAAACCCTATGTTCAGATAACCCAAATTAACTATATCTATTTGGCCTAAACTCATGCTTTTGTGTCTTGGTTTGTTTACCAATTTCCTGGACGTACTATTTTGTGCTTTGGATATATCTAAAAAAAAAAAATCTTTCCTTTTAATAAAAAAATAGAAACAGCCACACTCAGCAGAAAGATTAAAAGTGAGAATATAAGTCTATGCTAGGTTGCAGCATGAGTCTTGGAGACATATTTCGTCACCTCCTTGTACAAAATAACAAGACCTATTCATGGTGGTTTTTGTAGATGGACAAACACATAGGATGTGTGCATATGTGCGTATATATATATATGTACAGCAAATATACAGTGTATATATATATATATATATATGGTCAACAAATTAGTAGGTTTCAGGGATCACATCCTTTCAAGTCTGCACAATGCCCAGCGCAGAGCCATGCACACGTGCCACTTAACTGATGGCAATGGCGGTGACAGAGATGCAGTTGAGCACGCAGCAGAGGACAGAGCAGCACCAGAAAAGCCCCCCCCCCCGTCCCCTGGCCCCTGTGCCACTCCTGAGAGCACCCCCTGCTGCTCCTGGATCTCTCATCATTTTCTCCTCTGCCCCACTAGAGTGTTGTGCCCCACATACCTTTTCTAAAAGCTCCTGGTTTCTCTTAATGAAAAGTTGTTTATCTTCTACCCAGTGTGAATCCTGTTTGACAAAGAATATCGCGCAGTCAGCATTTCAGAGTGGCACGAAAGAGCCTGTGTTGTCAAACCACTTTGCCAGAGCTGTCTTCTGTCCACCCAGTTTGCTCGCCTGCCAATGACTGGTAAATGACAACCACTCCTGCCAGCTCCTTATTTAAGGACATCAGAGCCAGAGTTGCCAGAAAAATTTTAACCTCATTTTCATCGTCACTCACTACTTCTACCTTTTTCAGTCTGAATAATCCAGGATCAGCCTTCTGGGGACTCAGAAGTGACCACACAGGCAAAAAGTGAACAGGGTCAGAATGCACACAGGCTAGATACATATGGATGGAAAACATTAAAATGCAGAACCATAAATGTAGCACAGAGGCAAAGAATGCAGCTGGAGGGGTGGGTCTTTGTCTCAGCAGTTTATGACAACTCTAGGCTATTTGTACAGGGCTCCTCTTCCTCTGGCATTCTGGGATTTTATATACAGAGTTGAACATTCTGAGGTTTGAGAAGGGTCGCTGTGGAGAGCCAAGCCGTGTCCTGGATGCGGCCCATGCACAGGGTAAGCTAGGGAAGGTCAGATTGAACTGTCTGCATCTGCAGAAGAACTAGCAGCCAAATGCCTACCTGCCCTTTCTGAGCCAGAGTCGCTTCCAGATCTTCGATTTTGGCTTTATACCTTAGCACCTCTGCCTGGAGCTGTTCCTGAGCCTGGAGAAATCAAAATTCCAGAACTCAACAAGTAAAATGTTCATGTAATACTTTTCTTCCTCTCATGTTTCTTGACTAACACTCAACAAGTGAGAGGAAGAACAGAAGGATTTTCTGTAACAAAAGAATAATGATCTCAATTCTCATTTAAAACTCCCTGGAGCACCCCTTTTCGTTAGGTTAATATTTAAACTGTTTAGCATGGCATTCAAGAACTCCCACTATATTTCCAATCTTTTCCTACTGCTCATCAACATAGCCTACTCCTCACCTGCTGGTGAAATCCTTGTTTCCTAAATATGCCTTGTAACTCAACTTCTCTCTTTATTTCAGTGAATTCCCTTTCTGAAAAGCCTTTCCTATTTAGCCTCTTTGGATTCTTTCATTCTTTCAGAGCCAACTTTGTGCCCTATATCTAAATCTAAACCCCACTCAATCTCTGTCTATCTATCATCTATCGTGTATGTGTGTGTGTGTGTGTGTGTGTGTGTGTGTGTGTGTAGGCAGTTTTGGACACTGATGTTGTATGATCCTATCTTCTGTAAAAAATTACTTTTTTTTTGTTTCCTGCCCATACACATTTTTTTGTTGTTGTCTTACGATCTGGATAGGTTCTTTAGTATAAGGTTGAATAAAATCAGCAATGGGAAGTATCCTTTT
>NW_007728810.1:60507-62236 GCF_000696425.1 Galeopterus variegatus
TTATTCATTGTGAAGAGAATATTTCTTTGGACTATTAAATATTATATTTACTTTAATCAAGACAAAAAAAGCTATGGTTAATTTTGCTAAGATTTATTTTAACCTTGAATTGATGTTGACTATAATCTATTTTTCTTATATTGGAATGATTATATCTTTTGTTTTCATTGATGCTCTTTCATCAATCTTTTCTATTTTTGCATTTCTACTTTCAGTTTACTTTGTTCTTTTTTTAACATCTTTATTTCTTTTAGAGATTTTGCTCAAAATGGTAAGATTTTTTGATTTTATATACAGAAATAATGCTAACCCTTTAGTTAGATGAGAGAGGGAAAACTGGTTTCTACATCGTGACCTTTTCAATAGATAAGATATATGCTATTATTTTAACAGCCTATTCCTACATTGTAAGAATGCTTAGTAAATACTGACCGTGAAAACCAAAAATGTTACGGTACTGGGGCATACATACGAAGGCATATAGGTACCTCGCTTTCTAATACTTGCTTGCCTGTCTATTCCAAATTACAGTGTTTTTTAAAACATATTTACTTACATATGTGTGTGTGCATATGTGCAAGCTATCATTTAAAAATAAACAACTAGCATGTATTAACCATTATAGTATCATACAGAATAGTTTTGCTTATGCTTTAGGCAAAACCCATAGAACTGTACAATACAAAGAGGAAAACCTAATATAAAATTAATTATAATATGTCAATATTGATTCATAATTGTAACGAATGTTCCACACTAATGTAACATGTTAATGACAGGAGGGACTGCATATGTCGGTGGAGGGAGGGTATGGGAACGATCTGTCCTTTCTGCTCAATTTCTCTGAAAAACTACAACTGCTATAAAAATAAAGAAAAAAAAATTAAAATAAATAAATGAAGATGGAAAAAGTAAAAAAATAAAAATAAACAGCTGTGGTACCTATCCTTCCTCACTACACTATAACACGCTCCAGTGCATTGTAGATCCTCCAAGAAAAAAGTGTGATGAAATCACTGGGTGGTCATGCTTTCTTTTGCCTCATGTAAATTAATATATGNTATCATACAGAATAGTTTTGCTTATGCTTTAGGCAAAACCCATAGAACTGTACAATACAAAAAGGAAAACCTAATATAAATTAATTATAATATGTCAATATTGATTCATAATTGTAACGAATGTTCCACACTAATGTAACATGTTAATGACAGGAGGGACTGCATATGTGGGTGGGGGGAGGGTATGGGAACGATCTGTCCTTTCTGCTCAATTTCTCTGAAAAACTACAACTGCTATAAAAATAAAGAAAAAAAAATTAAAATAAATATATGAAGATGGAAAAAGTAAAAAAATAAAAATAAACAGCTGTGGTACCTATCCTTCCTCACTACACTACAACACGCCCCAGTGCATTGTAGATCCTCCAAGAAGAAAGTGTGATGAAATCACTGGGTGGTCATGCTTTCTTTTGCCTCATGTAAATTAATATATGAGGCAGTTATGGCACGGTGGTTATGATTCTGAAGTCAGAAGGCTAGGTTCATATCCTAGCTCTGTGACCTTAGGTCACTAAACTACATTTAACTTCTACTACTCTATTATTTCCTCTTCTATAAAAAGGAGATAATAATATCTAACTCAGGATTGTTTTAGGATTACATAGATAATGCTCAGCACAATGCCTGGAACACAGCAAGCACTCAGTAAGGATTAGTACTGTCTGTGT
>NW_007728810.1:62844-65850 GCF_000696425.1 Galeopterus variegatus
AATGCTCAGCACAATGCCTGGAACACAGCAAGCACTCAGTAAGGATTAGTACTGTCTGTGTGTTTCTTTTTCTTTCTTTTTTGAAATAGGCTTATGAGAGGCAGTTATGACATAATGGAAAGGACATTTGACCCAGTAAGTTTTGAGTTGGAATCCCACCTTTGCCATTTACTAGCTGCGTGATATGGGGAAATTCAATTAACCCCTCTGAATCTCAGATTCCTCTTTTATGAAGTATCTGCCTTAGGGGGCTGTCACAAAGGTTAAATAAGATATTGTCTGTGAAAATTCTGTCAAGTGCAATGCTGTGCACTTATTAATGAAGATAAGAAACTGGCTAACTATTGCTTATGAAAGATAAAAGTTCTTTTTCCAAGCAAGAAACTAAAAAAGTTGATTATCAGAATTCAATATTGTCTGGGTTTGAAACTGTAAGTTTTCAAATAGCCAAGAATAAGAACTATATACTCAATTATCTTTAAAGGAACAAAAGCATTGATCTAAATTGGTTCTGATGTCTCTGGATCCAAGGTTTGTTGACATAAAACAGTTCAAAAGCTGCAGAGGAGAGAAGGGTGCTAGGAAAGCTATCCTATTGATATTTTCACATCCATGATGCTTTTATGCTGCTACTAACGCAAGCTAATTAGAGGTATTCTCTGCAGACATGCACTAACCTTGGCTTCTCGTTCAGCATCAATGATGCCTCCAGTCTGCTCCTGCAGGAGGGCATATGCTCTTTGGAGGGCCTGGTATTCTTTTGTTAATTGTCGAAATCGTAGTTCAGATTCTTCAGCTGCTAAACTCTTGAGGTTAAAAAAAAGCCAAAAATAATCATGTTATTATGTTCAGATCCTGTGATCAGCGTGAAATACTAACATTTACCCACTTTTTAAGGAGAAGTTAAAGGTTTGTTTGATTTAACATTCTGTTTAATTTTATTTTTAATTCTAAAGGGTATGTATGGACACAAATACTATAATACTTTCAAGATGGACATTGCAGAAATATGTAACTATTTATTTAAATAAAAGAAGCACTTGCTTATTTATGTACTTCTGATTATTACCCATTTGGGCTTGGGTTTCTGTCAGTTTTGGATCCAAATGAGAAGACATACCTAGATTTTGAATCTAAATTTGAGGAAATGATACTGAAGGTTTTACTTTCATTTTTTTTAAAGAATACCCAACAACTTCTTTCCCAGGTACATTATAAAAACATAGTTTTACAACTTTAGGTCTTAAATTTCAGGGCACAACACAACTGCCAGAGAATTTTGTGAAAAATGCGGGTTGGGGAGTTTTCCCCCCAAGATCCTGAGTCAGGAGTTGTGTGGCAGGGTCCAGAATCTTCCAGTGTAACTGGGCCTCTTAGCTCATTCCAATGAAGGTGGTTCACAGAGCACACTTTGCTAAACAGCATCTTAGACTGTCTCCCAACACCTTCTACGCTTATTCTACGGTTCATACCTTCCCTAAACGAAGAATTTTATAAGTAACATTTATTTTGTAAGAAGTCTTCAAATTATAGAGCTGAACTGTAGAGAAGTTTCTAAAAGGGTTACATGACAGAGGTAAAGCTATTTTTTAAGAGGTAACAAAGTCAAGTGTCATCTCCAAATTGGTCATTATTATGAGATCACTTTGTGCTGTTCATAAAGGAGGTGAAAAGTGAAATGCTTTTCCTCCCCCTTAAAGGAAAGATTTGGTGACAATATCACACAAGATGAGAGGAGCAGAAAAGCTTACTTCGTCTAAATCATCATCAGGAGTAGCTGGCGTTCGGTCTGTTCTAAACGAGGCCATGGACGACGTCTCTGAGTCCATGGAGTCCTCATCATAGCCAATAAATGGGTCCAAAACAGGCCTCTAAATGGAGGGAAAGTACATATTTACTTACACAACTAAAACTGGAAAGAGTGAAATATTCAAATACAGCCAACTGGAATTCGTGTAAATAAACACGGAAGACATGGATCCTTTAATGCTTCTCTGATGAAATAAAAATATTAGGCATAAACACAATAATTCCAATAAATGTTTCTCCCATAGTATTGTGTAAATAAACACGGAAGACATGGATCCTTTAATGCTTCTTTGATGAAATAAAAATATTAGGCATAAACACAATAATTCCAATAAATGTTTCTCCCATAGTATTTCATTTCTGACATATTCATAAAAGATTCATTAGTATTTGGCTCTCTTCATAAAAACACTGGAGCCACTTTTATATTACATTTTATATCATGAGGGGCTAATGTGATTTACTCTTTCCAGTATTTAAAATATGATCAAAGGACTTTGAAAACCCAGGCATCTATGTGAAGGGATGATCAAATCTTAAGACTGGTTATCTAATTCCACATCCAAATCAAATGATATACTTGGTAAAAACAAAAACAAAAATTAAGCACATAGACAAACTAAATAACAAAACCTTGTGGATTATAAGAGACTATATAGATATTGATTGATTGAGAGTATCATGATCAATAATAATGACAAAGTGAATAATGAAAATATATTAATCATTTAAAAGTGGGCATCAGACTCTAATATTTAGTGGGAGACATCAAATCACATGTGCTTCTTGCAAGTTCTTAGAATGTGACTCTCCAACTTGTCAGATAATATTTCCTACATCAGACCTAGTGGCTTCTCCACTCAGAGGAAGTCATTACAGAAAGCACTTTCAGGTTAAAATTCACAACGCAATCATTTTTGTACTTCTGAGAAATGCTAAAAGAAGAGATTTTCTTCTAGCAAATAAAGCCCAGGGTTTGCTGCAGTTCAGGAACATCTGATTTATCACACTTTTGCAGGAAGAGTCTTTGGCAAGCCTCACCTCTCTGGCTGTCTGTGACAAATGCCTGATAACCTACTTTTCTCATTACCTTTATTGGCTTGGAACTTCTTCTATGCTTTCTCCTACGGATAAGCTTTTCTCGATCCTGGAAAACAGATGAAAGACTTTTCACATTACATTTTTGTTTCTTTTTTT
>NW_007728810.1:66489-70488 GCF_000696425.1 Galeopterus variegatus
TTTTCTCGATCCTGGAAAACAGATGAAAGACTTTTCACATTACATTTTTGTTTCTTTTTTTTTTTTTTTTGCAAAGACAGAGTTGTTTTTACCATAAAGCATTACATATTTTTACATACAGTAAGTTTTTTTTTTAATTTTGGCAACTTTTGGGTTTGATACTTAAATATTTTCAAAGTAAGAGTATTCTATAACTTTTCCTGATAATTTATGTGAGTCTGAGAGCCTCACAATCAGGAAGGCTTACTGTGTTCTTAATCAGAAATCCTTTGTTTTATACTAGAAAATGAAGTAGCTCTGAAAATAGTTATTCACATTCCCCCAAAGCACAGTTCTTCAGTTTTCCCAGACTCAAAATTACTTTAAATTTGTGCTGAAAAAAAATATCATTTCACAATAAAGTAAAACCTTATTCTTTTCATTTAGCCATTTGAAAAGCCTAGACAGCTGTCTTTGTATTATTTTTAGATCCTCGTTTTCACCTGCAGTCCTGAAGATAGGAAAGGATACAGAATATCTAGTTACTTGTAGTCATCTAGTGCTTTTGTTCTGTTTTGTTGCACTTTTTTTTTTTTTAATTCTCTGGGAAACTCAAAGAATACCTAGGTATGATGTAATCATCAATTTCTTGACTCTTGCTGTGAATGGAGATATTCTGGGAATTTAAGGCTTATCCACTAAATACTCCATGTATTTACTGCACAAATTTAAACTAGATGGAATAAGTATCTCACTGAAAGTCTGATCCACATGCTTAACTAGTCTAAAATTCTATAAGAAACTAACAACTTAATCTCAAGATGCTCAAAACCAGGCAAATTCCTGGGTTAGTGAATCAGTGAGATTTATGAGTTACTGGATGTGGAAATGATGTGACGAAAATGGAGCTTCAGACCACATTTGATAAATAATCTAATTTAAGTCAGCGGTGTTTAGGCTTTTTGATTTTCCACCTTTATAAGGAAAAATATTTTGATTATCCAACTATATATTTGGGACTTTTGCAATTTATACATTATATACTTAGATTACCTTCCTAATCTAGTGTACATGTTATAACATATACTCAACATAGAAATTTTTAAAAAGAATGAGCCATAAGTAATTATCAACAGAAGTTACAATATTCTCTTCTCTCAGTGGCAGTGAATCCTCTTGCTCATCCCACTCTGGAGACTATTGCCTAAAACCACCCATCTCTACTTCTTCTAGCCTTAGCATGGTCCTGAAGAGACCCAAAAAAGCCCAAAGATGTCATCCACAGAATAAGATAGGATAAGAAGAAAACCCAAAGGCATCTAGAGGTCTTAGTCCATAGTTGCTGGTAATGCAGACCTCTGCTGATGCAAATGAGAGTAACAGCTGCCCTACATATTCAGCAGGTACTGGAGTAATGCTCAGAAAATCTGGACTGGAATTTTAGCTCCATTGCATAATTATGGTGCTGCTGTTCATTTGACAAATATTTATGAAGCTGTAACTAAATGCTAGACACTGAATTTGGTGCTGGTAAATAAGAGGTATACATATTCTTGTTATTGCAGGCAAAATATTAAATCTCTGAACCTCAGGACCCTGATCCTAGAAGGCAATTACAAGACACACTCACCCTACCTACCTACTTACATAACAATGCATTTGAAAGTTCTTTTAATATGCTTTGCAGTTATTATTTGTGTTATCAAATTAGTTAACAAAGGATTATAACTGAAAAGGCATAATGCAGCTTAATAATATAAAGTATTTTTGGAATAGAGTCTCTTGAACATAATTACATATTTACTATATGAACTTGGCTTATCAAATTAGTTAACAAAGGATTATAACTGAAAAGGCATAATGCAGCTTAATAATATAAAATATTTTTGGAATAGAGTCTCTTGAACATAATTACATATTTACTATATGAACTTGGGTCTCTGGGGTTAATCCAAAACTATTAAGTGCTTCCAGGGCATGTTGATTTGTGGGCTACTTGTCCTTGGGAACATCTTAGAGTTTACAGATTGATCAAGACCTACCCTTGTGAGCTCATCAATAATGTTCTGTTGCTCAATGACCTGAAGTTTTAGAAACTCTGTTTCTTGTTCTTCATTAGCTTGGTCGAGGTCATTCAGAGATTTTAATTTCTTCAGTGGTGGATGGGATGTTATTTTTTCTCTCTGGATTGGTAAAGAAGAATGTATAGTTGGAAACTTTAGAAATCTGAAACATTAATTGTTAACATAAAATGTCTGTAGAAAGTTTATAAGGCTCCAACTAAATTTCAAAATTGCCCAGCTTGAATACACACATACCAACTAAAATCCTCAAGTACATCTTATCTGCTATACCAAGTCAAATCATTGGGGATTGTCTGAAGCTCTCTATAGATGTACTGGAAATCTATTAAGGAGCACATTAGCATATCACTTGTCCATATATAATACAAGTGATGAAGCAATGGCATATCTTTCCCAACTACTGCATTATGCAAGGTCTTAGAAGATAAGGTGTGCCCACTGTACAGGTCTGTGTAGGGCACATTAATGAAATCATAGAAGGAGGTTACTGTGGCTGAGGAGTTATTCTGCAGCTTTGCTTCTCCATTTCTGAGCGTCTGGAGAGCATGCAGATTCCTGGAATCACTCCTACAGTTCTCAAATTTAGAAGCCCCATAAAATTCAGAGCCAGCAACCTTCTCTTGCTTTCTTCCTTAAAGCTTCCTTGCTTACATAAGGGAAAATCTAAATAGCACTGAATTTTAAAAATAAGCTGAGAGAGAACAATAAGTCAGGTTATTGAGGAATATAAAGGAGGAAGCTGCAGTTCTGCAGAGTCTGTGATACACACCATTTCTAAATTTTCCTTGGTCATGGCTTTCAGTTTCTCTTCCATGCGCTGTAAAGACACCATCAGCTCATCATTTCTCTTGGCGAGGCACTTGTTCCTTTCCAGGAGAGGTTTACATTGTTTTTCAGTTTCCCGCACGCGTTTTAGCTGGGAAAAAATAAGTTAGAATTTGTCTCTCGTGTTTTTGGGGATGTGGGGGCAGAGGGAGTAAATTTGTGGCAGTGAAAGCCCCTTTAGAGCCACTTTTGTCTGCTTCACTGTGTCTCAGGACTGACCACTGACATTTCAATCCTTTATTTAACAGATTGATTGCTTTATTTGCAGTACCTCTAATGGCTTTTCATCGTAGTCTTCATAACCCTCTATCAATATGTTATCTTAAAGGAGGTGCTGCAGAGATACTGCTTTTGGAAATGCTCAGGGGGAATAACTGTTCTCCTTGCTAACTTTTGCTTTCCCACTTCAGTTTCCCCACTGTGCTCAGCCTCAATCCCTGGACCCAGGATGACATCTCATTAGCTCAGAGAGATTAAGCAGCTCATCCCAATCACACAATCACTAAGTAATTCAACCTGGATCTGAAGCCAAGGCTGGTGGTCTCCAAAGCTGGTCTTTCTCACAGAGATCTTGTTGAAAGCTCCTGACTCACACTAAGGTTGTATATTTTCAAACTGAGGAAGAAAACCTACATAAATTTGTTACTATATTGATGTTTGTGTTTAAGAATATCTAATTCTCACCAAGTCTAGGAAAAGTGTGATTGTATTGGTATCTACCTATAATTAAGAGTGACCACACTCTCATTTGTCTGGTTAGTCTAAGGCAGGGTTTCTCAACCTCAGAACCCTTGACATTTTGGGTCAGATATTTTTTGATGTGAGATGCTGTCCTGTGCATTGTAGGATGTTTAGCAACAAACCTGGCCTTTGCCCATTAGATGGCAGTAACACCTTGCCAGTAGTGACAACCAAAAATGTCTTCAGATATTGTCAAAATTGCCTCTAGTTGAGAACCACTGGTCTAAGTTTCTGTATGTTGTCTTAGGGTAATTGCTTAAAGTCTCCCCTTTTACTCTCCAAACTCTCTTGTTTGGATGATATGTTTTATGGTCATCTTGTGCATAATGAATTTCCACTTTAAAGATCTCATGATCAGTTCATTCTCTTC
>NW_007728810.1:71624-72835 GCF_000696425.1 Galeopterus variegatus
AAAAATGATTACATTGTGCAATGTTGACTATACTAATTATCCTGATTTGAGCATCACATACTGCACACAGATATTGATATTCAGCACTGTACCCCATAGTTATGTACAATCAATTATGTTTCAATAAATAAAAAATAAAATAAAATAAAATTTTAGGCCAAAAGAAAATGCACATAAGCACAAAGAAAAGGAAATAACTATAATTCTACCACACTATCCATCAATAACCACAGTCCCATAATACCCAACAAAATGTTCCTTTTAAATGATATACCTTAAATATAGCAGAGAAAAGTTGAAAGTAAAAAGAAATATATACATTATGTTTGTGTGTATATATATATTTATATATGTGTGCACATAAAACATACATATATGTACATACATGTACATGCATATATAGGTATATACATATGTGTACATGTATATATGTCTAAGAGAATACTTCAAAAAGTTCATGCAAAAATGGAATTAAAAAATATGACTCTTCCCGTGAACTTTTTTGAAGACCCCTCATATATACATACCCACACGCACATATTAATGTAAACAGCAAAAGAAAAAAATTTGATATAGTTCAGCGAATAAAAGCAGAATTTAAATAAAGAAGTATTACTAGAGAATAGAAGACATTTCATAATTATAAAAGGGTCGATACACCAAAAACATATAACAAATATTAATTTGTATGCATCTAGTAGCATAACTACAAATATATATAAAGCAAAATTGACAGAACTAAGAAGAGTTATAGACAAATCTTTCGGGAGAACAAACAGACAAAAATATCGGTAAGGATATAGAAAATTTTAAACAAGACTATTAACAAACTTTAATCAAGCTGCAAATAATAATTACACAGTACCCCTTCTTTTCATGGGAATGTGAACATTTCTAAAATTGACCATATGCTGGGGTCATAAAGCAAGTCTCAATTCCAACAGAATGAAATAACATAAACAACATGTTCTCTGACTATAGTGAAATTAAGGTAGAAATTGATAATAAAAAGATAACATAAATCTCCAAATGTTTGGAAAGTAAGCCACATACATCTAAGTAGCCCATGAATAAAAGAAGAAATTACATGACATTAGATAAGATTTTGAATGAGTTAGCAATACATTATGAAACATTAAAACTTGTGGGATGAGGCTAATGCCAGGTGTAGAGGGACAATTACAACTTAAAAATGCACATGTTTGAAAAAA
>NW_007728810.1:73457-109170 GCF_000696425.1 Galeopterus variegatus
AAAAAAGAGAGGCTGACAATAATTCTTTTATATCAACAACTCCATTAAAAATGATAAAGTGTAAGCCACAGAGCAGGATATTTTAAATACAAATATCCCATGAATGATGTAAAAAAAATCTCAATATTAATAAGAAAAATAAAGGCAGCACAACAGAAAATGGACAGAAGGCTAAGAGCAAATCATAAAGGATATACAAAATGCCAAGAGATATTTGAAAAGTTGCCTAACCACATCAGTAATGAGCAGAATAAAAATTAAAATCAAAGTAAGAATATATCTTATGATCACTAAAGTGACTAAAAGTAACAATTACGTTTGCATGTTGCCAAGATGTGGAAAACTGGAACTCTCATATGTTATTGGCGAGAACGTAAATTGTTATAACAACTTTAAAAAAACTAGTAATAACTACTGAAGTTGACTTCGTGAATACTTTGTGATCTACTAGGTTCTAATCTTGTGTATATTCCTACGAGAAATGGGCACATTTTTTCACCAAAGACATGTAGCAGCACCCCAGCACCATTCTTAACAGCTTAAAAATGTAAAGAAACAACATAAATGTCCATTTATAACAGAATGTATAAAGACAAATCTACTTCAAAAAATTCGTGGAAGAACAGAATTGAAAGATCGAATCTTTCCATGAACTTTTAAAAGCGCACTTGTATATTGTGATATATTAATTAAATACTATAGAGTAATGAAAATGAAATGAATCTCACAAACATAATGATGAACAAAAGAAACCAGACACAAGAGTCCAAATACTGTATGATTTCATTTACAAAAAAATTTAAAAATGGTGATAGACGTCTATGGTGGTAGAAGTCAGAATAGTGGATAAGTTCAGAAGGATAGTGATCGGGAGGGGTCACAAGAGGGGGAGGCCCTGGGACACTGGTAATCTTGCACTTATTTATCTGGGTGGTGATTATATGGGGGTGCTGTCTTGTGAATACTTGTGAAACTGTATCTTTATTATTTGTGTACTTTTCTCTGTTATGTTATACTTCTATAACATAATATATACTTTTATAATAAGTCACAAAAACAACAAAAAGATTCTAAGTATGACTCACCAATTCATTTCGTTCATCTCCAAGTAAGGTATTCCTGTCTTCTAATTTTCTTATAGTGGCATTCAATTCAGCTATTCTCTTTTGATTTCTTCGCAAATCCTACACATGAAAATTAAAACGGGTTTTTCTTCTACGACACTTTTTGCAAAGTTTTGGTATGCCATTCATAAGAGTAATAGGCTCTTTATTTGGCTCATGAGCTGAGAGTAAAAGTTCCCTTATTCAGAGAAAAGTAAATATTTACCTTTTTTCTAACTCCCCAAAATCACCCTTGGGATGGAGACCAAGCCTGGTCTCCATCGAAATTGCAAATGAATTCCATGTGGCAGATCCTCCCTGGAGCCAGGACTTATGGCAGGGGGAGTGACAGAAGGTTGGATCAGCTTATCAGAGCTATGTGCTATGAGACCACGGTCGTGTTGTGATTACATGAGGTTCAAGGAGCATCTCTTATGTCATAGCTGCACATTGCTTAGACAGCTATCTTGCTATTACACTGAACCACAAAGGGTACAGAGTAAGAGATAGGGATGAGCTTTGTAAATTTCCACATACTCCTTGAGGAAAAGGTCAGAGTGAGAAAAAGTTGGTGCATTACCTACCTTCATGTATAAATGGTAGTACTTTATAGGATAACCTTTGTTAACATATTTTGCCCAATGCAACTGGCTTCCGCAATGGCAGAATTACCATGAATCACCTTACATGTAGCAGTCATGGCTTAATTCTATGCTATAAAGTCCATACGACTCTTATATGCTTGCAATTCTATTACCATTTTACATTTTGGTAATACTGTACTGCTGACAGTATATCCCTAGATTCACAATATTTTAGAGGATTCAGCAGAACAGGTAAAATTCAGGGAGTTTATAACTCATTCAAGGTCTTGTGGCTAATATCAATAAATCTATAACTAATATGTATTGAATGCTAACTATGTGCCAGGCACTGTGCTCAACATTTTATACATCATCGCTTCTAATCCTTAGACCAGCCTATGGGATACCACTATTGCCTCTATATTACAGATGAGGAAACTCTGAGCTATAAAGTGGTTTGCCTAAAGTCACATAGCAAATAGCAAATCTATGATTTGAATCAATGTGTCTGACACTAGAGCCCTTTTCTTGACAATGATGCTACATTGCAGGCAAGTGTCAGTGACAGAACGAAAACTTACATCTGCTGAATTCTAGATCAGTACTTTTTCCACCATCTACTAGGAGATATATTTATATATCTCCTAACTACTAATCCATAAATTATTCATTACTTAATTCTAAGTAATACCTTGGAACCCATCTCTATTCCTAAATAATAAATTTTCATCTTTGTAGCAGCTAAATAATTTGAAAGGCACAAGATATAATAGCCAACTACATACAAGTTGATTTCTATTTGCCGTACTTCTGAAAATTACTTCTCATATAAAATGATGAAAATCTAGGGAAATAAGTGGCAAGTTCAATCAGACTAGAAGCTTTCACGTGATGATTATAAATGATTTAGTCTTTTACTCAGTTTACATTTTGGCCCCTGAAGATGATAACCACCTTTACTAATTGTCAACCCAACTGTTCACACAAGGGAAAATAACCAGTCTTGGCAAGAGGCAAAATATTTTCATCTAATTTATGATTCTTATAATACATTTAATTTTGTGCAGGTATGGCTTGGCTAGAACAATTCTATGAAGGATTTAAAGAGGTCTGCAATTCTCATGTGATCTGCTAATGCAGTGCAGACCACTTGGTTGTCTATGAATTTAGAAAACCCTTTTCCCAAGATACTAGCTGGTTTTATAGAAGGAGGTAGAATTGATTTTTTTGTAGTAAACAGGAAAAGAGCTTAAGTGAAAAGTAAAACTTGGGAGCTAAATAAAAGATGACTCTGGAGTTCTCAACTTCAACTTGAATGAACTTACAGGACTGCTGCAGTGTTCGGACCCATCTCCTGCTCTTCCTGGAATTTCTCGTTTTGGACTGCTCATGTTACACTCAGCCTCCTTGACCAGAAAGAGCTGTTCATCCAAAGCCTCCTTCTGCAGTTGGAGTTTCTGTACATAGCCTGTCTGGGTCTCCAGTTCCTTTTCCAGGGAAAAGATGATCCTGTCCTTGGCTTTGATTTCATCCATCTGAATTAAATGAGACCCAGGACATTTTATTTAACAATGCTGTAAAGAAATACATTTTTATGATGCTATGAATTTAACTTCTTTCTTCTGATTGATATAGAAAAAAATCATAAATGTGACAAGTGTATTGAATTCATAAATAAGATGAGGTAACACTGTGTGATGGAGGTTAATTAGCTGTCAAGGAGAGTAATTTTCTCTCCCTAGTATATCCTGTATAGATGTTTTCATTCAATGTATTGTTTGAAATGGTCTGAGTTGGTTAGATATGAAAAGAAAAGTCTAACTTCAAACTGGGTTATTAATGGGGCCGGCCTGTGGCTCACTCAGGAGAGTGCGGTGCTGATAACACCAAGGCCACGGGTTCGGATCCCATATAGGGATGGCTGGTTAGCTCACTGGGTGAGCGTGGTGCTGACAACACCAAGTCAAGGGTTAAGATCCCCTTACCGGTCATCTTAAAAAAAAAAAAAAACTGGGTTATTAATGTTAATAAAGCAAACACTAAATATTCCATTATAATTTTTCCCAGGACAATTTTTGATGCTATCTTCTCTGGGGGGAATGAGTTTCTGAGTTCAATCCAAATAGCAGTTGCCACTATTAGTAGGTCATTTGTAACTGAAGAAACTGCAGACTTCCCAGTGGCCTAGTTATTTCCCAAGACTAACACATTTGCACTGTGGTGGTGAATTTGGAAGGAGGGGCTTCCACGGTTCATGTTATATGGCTGTGACATTCCCGTCCATATTTCAGAGCAGCCCATTCTTAGCAACCACTTACCAATACTGTCAGAATACCATGGTTGGGACGAGAACAGTAATATTAGCTACTATTTCTGGTAATATTAGCCACCATTTCAACTCTGACATCTGTGGGATATATTTATTGGTCCCAACACTTATTTATGCTAAGCCTGGGTGTGGCCTCAAAAGTAAAGCCACAGGCATTCAATACCAATAGGTCAGGATCCATTGGACTGGTACCTTTCTGCCATCCCTGGATGAGGGCTAATGAAGTAAACGTCTATCAACAATTTTTGGAAAAGAGCATAGCTCTTGGGTGAAACCTTTTTATCATTTCATATAGTCTATATGAATATTCAAATTGGAGATGGGAAAAGACAAGATTATGCTGTTTTCCTGTTTTTAAAAGTGTCTCCTTTCGTATAACAAATCACTTTGTATAAACCTTTCTTTACAGTGCTACTTAGACCAGAAAAAAAAAATTTGAGACAGAAATTGTTAAATAGTTACATATTTTCCACGTATAAATATCTGTGAGCTATTGATTCCAAGTCACATGATTAAATTTTAAGTCAATTTCTGGAGGGCACTGGGTTAAATTCTTCATGATCCTGTAATATCATCTGATAACTTGGTGAGAAATTAAATATTGTGTTAACTTAGGAATAAAAGTATTATCTTTAGTTTCTCCCTCCTTATAGAAGACTTGAGTGCAGTGTAACTGAATAACACATTTGTCAGATCTGTCATCTACAGTGTCATTTACAGTTTAATATAGCTCCAGATCTGCATGGTACTAGTTGGTTCTGATATACTCAACCTAACTTAACTTGCTGGGAAATCATTCCATTACTGCCCATAAAATCATCCTTACCATCACCATCATCATAACTAAAATTCATCAATCTTTTACCATATTCAAGGCACTATCATCACAACATTACATACCTTCTCTCATTTTACAACAATCCTATTCAGTAGCTTCTGATACCACCATTTTACAGGTGATGACTGAGGACCCTAAAGGTTAAAAACTTCATCATAGTCATATGGCTAGTAAGTAGTGAAGCCTGATTTTTAATTCAGTCTTCTCACTGTAGAGTCCATTCTGTTAGGCACTATGCTATACTGGCTCCAAGATTATCCATATTCTTCCAGCATTTCCCAAAGTGGTTTTCTGTGACATATCTAATAATTAGTATTGATAAGGATCTATTGCATAATAGTTATGAGCATGGACTCTGATCTCAGAATACTGAAAATCGACCAAAGCTCTAATTCTTAGGTGGGTGCATCTTAGAAGGGGTACATAAGAGAATTCCCTGGGGAAATTTTCTAGACAGAACAGCTCCTGTTTCTCTCTCTTTTTAGTTCCAAAAATGGAGATGGGGATGGGAGTAGGGACAGGATAAGAAAACGGAAAAAATGAAGACAAGTGTACCTGTATTACTGAAACAGTTTCCATGTTATTCTGTTTGCACCTAATTTTTTTTTGTGGGTGAATCTCACAAACATTATACTGAATAACAACAAAAAAATTTAGACACAAAAGTACATGCTATATGATTTCATCTAGTAGAGGCAAACCTATTTGAAGATGTTAGAACTCAGAATAGTGTTTACCTCTTGTGAGGGAAGGGTATGAATTGGGAAGGGACATGGGAGAACCTTCTGGGGGGCTAGAAATAGTCTCTATCTTGATTTTACATATGTAAGAAGTCATTTCATTATAATGACTTTTGTTTTTTTAATTTTGTTAATATTATTTTTTACATTCTATGATGTTGTTGCAGAGCAGTTGGGAAGGAGGGGGAGAGGGGAAAAGGGAAGGAAATAGGATGGAAGAAGGAGGAAGGAGGAAGGGCGGGATTGAGGCCTGTGGCAACCCCCCTCATTCCCACAGGGGAGACCAGGGGGCTTCCAGCGGTGGCTTGGTCATTGCTGGGCTGGTGTACCCAAGTTTTGAACCACTCTTCAGGTGGCTTAGATTTTACATTGTTATTAGGAGGGATTTCATGTCTACTCAGCAATGTGCTGGTGAAGGAAAAGGTCATGGAAAAAATTTACAGACCAACAAGTGGATATACTCATAGAAAACCATTAACAAACAAAAATATTAAATGCAAATCTTCCTTTTCATTTACCTACCTGCCGTCTCCGGAGTTCACAGTCCTGATTCTTTCTTCATTAACCATTGTTGTTTCAAAAACCAAAGGCAGGGCAAAGACCAATATTTCTGCCCTGTGTTTGGTCTTTATTGTCAAACAGTGCAATAGAAGGAATTGCAGATAAAGAATTCAGAAAGTGTAGAAAGCAAAATTTTACAGTCACACTGTATTACAATATAAAGAAAATTACACGTTTACTTTTTAAAAATGTTCCTTGGTAACCATTTCTAACTTAAAATTGAAATCCTAGGGATATCGTTGAGGAACATAACTGGAATTCTTAGAAAATAACTGCTTAAAATTAGAAGATGAAAGAGGAAAAGTGTAGTTTTTCCTAAAAAACATTGTTTTTACAGAAGCATAGAGTACATTTTAACAGGTGATGATTAATTTGATAAGACAGATATAACTAATGTTAAACATCTGAGTGCAGATGAACATCATATTTCTTCTGTTAAAATAATTGAATAAGGTCAACCTAGGACATTATAGCTTTCAGACAATAATTATATTTGTTTTATTATTAAGCATCATGAGAAGTCTATGTGGCCTTTGGTCATGCATGTTAGAAGGAAAGACCCCACTCTGCAGGGGCTGAGGTAAGTCTTGGAAATTGTTAATAGCAAACAAGCTATTTAGGAATGACACCCAATTAAAAAATTACCATGGCCCCTGTTTATTTTAGGGAAAAGATCTATTTTTAAAATGATTAGGTTTCATGGCTCTGTCTCTTGCCTTTGGGCATCATTCCTAGAAAAAAGTCTGGTGAATCACTCAGGATGTTCCCAGTGGCTGCCATTTTCAGATGTCTTGAATGTCACAGAAACTTCCCCTACCCCCTGTAAAAACCCAGTAGCATTTCATACATGGAAAGGCCACAGAAACATGCTCATTGTGGAAGAGTTCATAATCTGGAATATTTTTATAGACATCCAAGAAAAGAGCAGTCATCGAATAGTTATTTTCCATATGTGTGGGGCTGGAAGAACCAGATGTTATGAGAAAGATGATTCAAAAATCTTTTATATTTTACATTACCAATTTTGGCCTGGGCATATCTATCTATTGACCTACCTACCTACCTATCTATTGATCTGTATTTTGAATAGAGCATTAGACAAAAGGCGAGCACCGATAATAATCCACTGACAAGGAAACACCTGAAAAAGCAAATCCCACGGAGCTCTGCAACCTGGAAAGAGAGTGGTTCTGCCCTGGTCTCATGGGATTACTAACCAGCCTCCGAATATCCCGCTCCGACTCCCACTTGATTTTTGAGATGGCTTCTTGGTGGGACTGATGCTCACTCCTAAGGTCCCCAGCCTTGATTTTGTCCGCTTGGATCATATTGCTCAGAGCCTCGTCCACCTGCTTCTTGGCCGTTTTCAGGTCCGCAATTTCCTGTAAGAGCTTAAGGCGCTCGGCATCGAACAGTTTCCGAGCCTCCTCCCGGGCCTCGATGGTGAGCGCTGTCCTTACTTTGTCACTGCTGCCGTCCCGGAGAGCACAAAGGGCCGACCTGAGCCTCTGGATCTCCCCATCCCGCACCTTCACTGTCCTTGACATTTCTTGCTCGTGCTGCTTGATGAGATTCTCCCTCACGGCCTGAAGCTCCTTCATCTTCTCCTCGTGGAGCTTGGCTTTGAGTTCTGACACCAGAACCGTGTGCTTGCGCTGCTCCAGCTCACGGATCTTCTTTGCTTCTTGAGTCTTCTCTCTTTCAAGCTTTGATACCTAAAGGCAGACAGGTGAAAGGATGAACAGAAATGAGCCTCACAGGAAAGGTGTGCTCCTAGGCAGGATGCGCAGCTCAGGGTGCTGGGATCTCTTAATTCCTCATCTCTTTTCAAGTTCCAGGCCACTGTGTGCTCAGAGGAAAGGGAACCACAGGCCTTAAAGCTAGGAATACAGGGTGTAAAGGAGGAACCACCTAAGAATGTTTACATTACTTTGTTCAGATAAATATTTGACGTTCTGCGGCCTTACTATTCGATATGTGGTCTGCAGACAAGCAGCTCTGGAATCACCCAGAAGCTTGTTAGACATGCAGAATCTCAGGCTCCATCCCAGACCTATGAATCAGAATGTGCATTTTAACAAAATATGGTATACACATTAAAATGAGGAAGTATTTCTGTTATTTTTTTTTTTTTACCTCTTGGTGGAAAGGGTGCAATGTAGATCACCTGGAGGGCCTTTTAGACTATGTAACCCTAGCTAGATCCAAACTGATAAATGTGGGTGTCCCAGAATAGCTCATTGTTTGATATTGTGCTCAGGGTAATCAATTAGTGCTAAAATGATGTTATAGAATATCCCCTCCCTCCTTTTTTTGAAGAGAAAATGCTACTGCTAAGGGAGAAGGTGGAGAATAAAGACAGTTGATAACAGCCTCAACCTTACCCTTCTTAGTATGGCAACTTAGTTCCATTCCCAAACTTTATAGACACACACAATCACACACCAGCTAAACAAACAAACAAAACACACAAAAAAACTGCAGTTGATTGGGTCCTCTCTCTGATAAAGTACTTCAGTGACTGTTGTTATTTCTGCACGATCTGTGGAAGTCTCTTTGCAATCTTCTCTCCTCTATCACTCTTATCCTTCCTGCTCCCCAAGCCAACACTCCAAGTAGTTTAATAAAGTACTCCTTCTAACCTTCTTACCTTTAAAGAATTTTGGTTAAAAAAAATCCTCTGTTTTCTTACATTTGCAGTCATAAGAGAGGTCTCCTTGGGGATTAGCAGAGGCACTACCTTAATCTCGCTGTGAGTCAGTCAGTCTCTGATTCAGTAGGTCAGAGTGGGGCTTTGGCACTGGCAGCTTGAAAGAGCCTCTCAGTGATCCTGTTCTGTTGTCTTCTCCACCACTACAGCTCTGCTGCCTGCCTCTATCTCTGTCTTCTCTTTGTCTTTGTGTCTCTCTTCTTGTCACACACACACACACACACACACACACACACACACACACACACACACACACACACACGCCTGGAAAAGGGAAGAAAATTGGGAGCCCCAGGATTAATATCTAGTTGAGTGATAATTGAGTCTCCACCATTTGAAAAATTGGAAGGTTTCACAAAATAATACTTAAAAGCCTTTCCAGATGAAAATTTTTAAGATTTAAACTCCTTGAAACCATTGTAATTATAATGTAAAGTGTCTGAGATTTTACTTACCTTAGTAGCTTACCTACCTTTAGCTAGAACAGTATTTTCTAAGTCCACATAGAAATGAATATTGAACAGTATTTTCTAAGTCCACATAGAAATGAATATTATACTTTTAAAGGCACAGCAATCATTCCCATGATGGTTATTCTAGAAGAGCTCAGGATATAAGGGGACTTGGTGAAATAAGCAGCCAGGCAACCTCAAACAACCATCCTCTGATCTCACCTCCAGCTTAGGACCCTTCTTGGATGCCTGTTCGCTCATACGCTCTACAATGGTGCTGTCCGACAGGGTGGCCACTAGCCACATTGAGCACTTGGAATATTTCAAGTTCGAATTGAGATTTGCTCTGAGTGTAAAATACGCACTGTGTTTCAAAGACTTAGTGTGAGGTAAAGAGTGTAAAATATCTCGTTAATCATTTTTATATTGATAACATGTTGAAATTACAATATTTTGGTTAAATCAAGTTAAATAAACTATGTTATTAAAACCATTTTTGTTTTTACTTTTAAAATTGTAGCTGCAAGAAATTTTAAAATCACACATACAGCTTTCATTTATGGCTAGCATTGTATTTCTCTTAGACAGCATTGCTCTAGAGTTCTTAGAGGTTCAATTAGTGAACCTAGCTTTCCCCACCCTGCTGGTGATATTCTCTTAGTAAAGCTCAGTTCTGATCTTATTCTCAAAAATGACCCAGGCCTTCTTTACACTGTGGAATAAAATCTGAACACTTCAGCTTCACCATTCAGGCTCTTGTGGAGGTTCGATTGGACTTCAGCCTCCCATTTCTCCTGCTCACTTTCCCTCTCCTCACCTGCCCTCTGCTCCAGGCACAAGGGATTATGCTATTTTCTGCACACACCCTGCATCTCTGCACCTATGTACCTATAGTTACCTCTTCCTGACCTGTTCTTCCTTCAGTTCCTTTTGGGATCTTCTCATTCCTCATAACCCAACTAGATGTTATTCTCTCCTGACATGCCACTCCGACTGCCAAGGACAAAGTTAATTTCTCTGCCTTTGTCTTTTCAGTGCACTTTACTAACACCTCCTTATTAGTCTTTTCCATGTTTTCCTTTATGCCATGTTTTTTTTTTGCATTATTGTCTGTTCTCACCACTTTCTCTCCTACCCTTATCCCAAATTGGAAACTCCTAGAAGGCCGCCAATGAGCCTTGCTCATCATTGTATACTCAGTGGTTCCCAGCAAAACACATAATAAGAAGCCAGAGGCATGTGTGAAATTAAAGGATGGATGCCAATATGTTTCTCTGGCTAGTCCCCTAAACAGAGGCAAGAATAACATAGACTGTCATACACGGTAGAGAACACAGTTTGTAGGGTTAGAAGAGCAGCCCCTCATCCATCCCTTCCCAGTGTAAAACTACCACAAAACAAAAAAACCCTAACATTTATGAATGTCAATTTCTCTTTTGTTTAATGTTTTTCTTATGCTTCAGTTAAGGACAACCTAGATCTTATTCGGTCTTTCTAGAGTGAATGGAAGTGGGTATTTTCTAGACCAGTGATGGGCAAACTATGGCCCATGGGCCAAATCATTCTGCTCCCTGTTTTTGTGAATGAGGTTATGTTGGAAGACAGCCATGCTCATTCATTTACACATTGCTTAAGGCTGCTTTCATGCTGCAATAGAGATGAGTAGCCCGCTATGCCAAATATTTGCTATCATGCCATTTACAGAAAAAGCTTGCTGATTCTTGTACTAGATAACGCATATTTTGAGAGGAAGGGCCTTACTTTTTACTGATTTAGAAATTCTGATAATTTACCTTTCATATAAGACCTTGGAAAAGTTACTTCAGCTCAACTGATAGAAACGTAGTCATCTTCAATTTCAGCAGGATGTATTTACATTAGGCATTTGGAACAGTATCATGACCACAAGGACTGTTGGATGACAAGTAACTAAGACAAATTTGAGCAATTCTTCCTAGAACAACAAAAAACTAAAAATAAACACACAAAAAAACAAAAAATAAACATAAAAATGGACAAAGTGTAAGAAAGTCTGGGTTTGCGTTTCTATTTCACCATTTGCTATCTCTGAGAAAATTGTATTAAATATGCCTGTAACCGGGTTATTTTTAGGGTTCAATTAGATAATGCATGGGAAAGTACCTTGAACTGTAAAATACTATGAAATGTAAGATAATATTATCACTGGATATAATAGAAGATACTTGTGGATCTAAAATGATTTGTCAAATTCTTTGTGGGTGTATTACATCGTATCTTCCATGATTCTGTCATTTTTCCCAAAATATAAACACTAATCTTTTGTGAGCAGACTGGAGGGGAGATGAAAAGAAAAAAAAAGTGAAAATACAAGTGCACGGAAAATATATTCCAGCCTGAAGACAAAAACAAATAATAAACAAACACTGGCCTTTTGTCTATCATTTAAGAGAATCCACAGAAACCAAAACATTTTCAAGGAAATTGAGTAATATTTGACATTTCTTATGTCCACTTATTTTGGCTGTCATGGAAACTGGCATTTTTTGCAAGATTTATAGATATGACTTTTTTTTTTTTTAAATAACAAGCCTATTTATTAAAAGACACTATAATCAAAGTTGAAAGAGAAATAACAGAATGGGAGAAAATATTTACTCCATACATAACTAAAATAAGGGGGCCGACCCCGTGGCTCACTCGGGAGAGTGCGGTGCTGGGAGCACCGAGGCCACGGGTTTGGATCCTATATAGGGATGGCTGGTGCGCTCACTGGCTGAGTGTGGTGCAGACCACACTGTGCTGAGGGTTGCGATCTCCTTACCCATCAAAAAAAAAAAAAAACTAATATAAGATTCATTCTCTAAATATATAAAAGTAGTCCTACAAATATAAAAGAAAAAGTCAATTCTATAGCAAAACGGCAAAAGACACAAACAAGCCACTTGCAGATGTAGCTAGTGGCTACTGTATTGGGCAGTACAGCCCTAGAGGAAATCTACATGCATGAGAAATTTCATCATAGCACCCAAATGTCTATCTGCAGAAGAATGAACAAAAAAAGTGTAATATATTCATAAGTTGGAATACTATGCCCCTGTCAAAATAAATGAACAAGAGTTACCTGCAGCTATAATTATAAATATAAAAACATTTTTTAGTCCAAAAAAGCAAGTTGCAGAATAGTAAAACAGTATGATGCAATTTATGTACATGTTGAAAAATACTATAGAGTACTACATATTATTTATGAGCTTTTTTTTCTCATGGAAACTGGCATTTTTTGCATGATTTATAGGTATGATGACTTTTTTTTTTAAGCATGGAAGAAGTGTTTCACTGTGAAGAAGACCCAAAGGGTATGACTGAAATTTGGGAGGAAAGAGCCAATAAAAGTTTTATAGTAAATCATTTTCTGAAAGTTATTTGCAGCATCAACTGCACCACTAAAAATAGATTTAAATCTCTTAACATAAATCTTAAGGTGAATATACAAAAAGATGAAGAACTATTCCTGAGTAACAATAAAAATGTGAAGATGATAATACCTTGGAATGAAGACAATTATATAGTAGATGGAAGAAATCAACTTTGATTTGTGGAGATGCTTTATAAAAAAAATTTCAGTTCAATCACGTAATAGCATTTATTGAGGGCTTACTGTGAGTTAGGCACCTTTCTAAACTGGCTTTACACATATCAGTACGTTAACCTCCAGGGCAGCTCTGTGATGTAGGTAGTATCTGTTTCACCATAATTTGAAATGAGAAAAGTGAGGGACAGTTTTTATGTAAGCACAATGTAAAGAAGGCTCCCTAAAGTTCAGCGTGGGACAGAAGCCAGGTCTGGGTCAGATCTCAGATCTCCTCGTTGACTCTGAAACCTTGGACAAGCTGTGTCACCTCCGTCAATCTCAGTGTTCTCATTTGTAAACCAGGGTGGGTGATACCACTCTCATATGGTTATTATGAGGACTGAATTAGACAGTGTATCAAAAGCCCTTTGGAAAGGTGGGAACACAAGGGAGATGAACAATCATTAATACATGGTAGCTATTATAATATTAATTTTGATGAATACTTTTGTGTATATTAATATTATATTATACCACCAACAGCATAGATATAAGTAACCATAGTATCATGATACATTATTAAGACTGTAACAACTATTTTCCTAACAGAAAGAGATGCTCAAAGATAAAACTGGGGTTCTTCAGTATGTATTAAGTTCCCCGGAAATAGTGGCATCTAATCTTAACTTGGACGACACCTGGAGTACATGTGGGCATAAGGAATGGGGTGTGGGGTGGTCAGGGCAAGGAGAAGAGCACTGAACAGGGCTTCGAAGAATGGAAAAAATAATTATAAAGACAATTGAATCCTGCTGGGGAAAGGCCGCACTATGACAGAAGAAAGAGAACTCATGACTACCTTCCATAGATCTCATATTGAATTTTTCTCTTCTGTCCTAATCTACTTGGAAAATGTAGCGTAAATTCTACAGAGATAAAGATGGTGATGATTTGAGCTTCAATGTGATCTTAGAAATATAGGATTAAAAACTGGACAGCTTAGTCAAAGGTAAGGAAAGGGTTAAGGGGTTATCAAGGCAAGACAAGCTAATGTAAACTCTGGCTTGGATTGTCTGCAGTGGATGTTCCTGGAGATCTAAACTCACAGTAAGCTGGCAGGGATTTTCATGGGTTCCAAGTAAGTCAAACAGGATATGTGAAGGGGGGAAGGGCTGCAACTATAGGAAGGTTGCTTATAAGGAAAGTCTTACACAACCTGGGGAAGTACAAAGGATTCTATTTTTTTTTTTTTTTTTTTTTTTTTTCTTGCTTTCAGCCACTTACGCTTCCTGAAAACAGAAGTAAAGGTGCAGATAGCAAGAGGCTCTGGGAATGGTGGCTTGAGGAGAGAGAGGTTGGCTGATTTTCTGAAAGTGCCCTAGAGGCAACAGAGTGCAGTGGGATAAGATATTCATCACCTCAATTATCATCTTATGAAGACAGGAATCCCCCCTTTGGCTGCTCCACTTACAGTCTCTGGGAGAAAAGGAGTTAAACACTTTGAACCTCATTTTCCTCCTCAGTGAAATCAGACTAGTAATCGCACCTGCCTTTGTCCCAGGCTGGCTGTGATGACTGTGAAGTTTGGTGTGAAAGTGCTTTGCAGTCTGAGGGCTGTTCCAATGGTGGCAACTCCTATATGGAGCTGATTCTCCTGGACCCTGCATCCCGGGCCTACTGCGTCTACCCCGGGAACCTTGCTCTATGCTCCTGTCCCTTCATCCCCTCTGTCACTGTGCCCACATGGTTCAGTGACACTGTAGCCTATGTTGGAGGGAGACAACAAAGCCATGGAGAATCTGGTGGATGAATGTCTCATCTCACAGCAATCCCTGGTGTGATCATGGACTCAGGGTGTCCACAGAAGAGACAAACAGAGGAAATTATCACAACTCAATGGCTCAGAGTGCTGGTCCAAGAAAATCCTTTCTCCACCTGAGCCTGGGGTTTCTCATCTGTAAGTATTATAACAGTATTTATGCATATGGTTTGTTTCAAAAGTTCTTAAAAAGAATCATGTAAATTCATTAAATGAGTAGTTTTGAGCACCTCCTACATGCCAGGCAGTTTTCTCATCTGTAAAATGGGGATAACAACAATGCCCACCCGGGAGGGTGGTAAAGCGGATAAAATGACAGAACTGCATCAAAACACTGAACACGCTTGACACAAACTGCTCAAAGATAACACACATGCATGAAGCTTAAGGAAGTAGATACTATTATTGTCCTACTTGACAGATGAGGAAAGGGAAACACAGAGGGTTTTATAACCTGCTTAGGGTCACTCAGGTGCAAAGTGAAAAAGCTGGGATTCTGGCAGGGGAAATGTGCTTATTACAGCATGTGACAGATAGTAAACATTCAATAAGTCATAGCTATTTATATTATTAGCCCAAAGCACTTATGACTCTGCTCTATACACAATGCATGTTCTGTAAATGTCAGTGAGATCATTTGTCTTGCTGGAAAAATGAGTAATGCCCCATCACCCCAAAGGCTTCCACTCTTTAGTCCATTCCCTAGTAGTAGAATTGAAATTTTATCATTAGAGCCTCAGAGCCAAACTGTAAATTCACATCTTGGCATTGTTCACATTCTTTCTCTGAAAGCCTGGCCCTTTGAAAACACAATCATATTTATTTATAATAAAACTGCTTTATGACTTGTTTGCCCTCTAAATTCCCTTTGCTCTTTGGAGAAGGCTGTTGACAGACAGTGAGGCTTTGCTTTAGCTCCAGAGCTGGGACTGTAATTAACTGTCGCAGAGAGGAGACAGGCAGGGGCAGCCAGCAGAGGGAAGAGTAAGGCCGTGCTCTTGCTCAAGATGCTGCCCGCCAGTGTCTTGTCAAAGGAAGGAGCAATGATGCGTGGCTTGCAGGCTTAGACACCAGCGCCAGGCCATGGATAAATAGGCAGCCTCATGCAAGTCCATTTAAAAAGGCTTCAATGTGTGGGAAATTTGGCAGTGCTGGAGTCCTTGGGGATTCTATTTTTTGAAATCTCATGAGTTTGTTCTCCATAAAGCAGTGGCAGTTTATGGTTACCAGTCTTCAGACTGACAAGCCTTTTCCTATGAGTGTGTTTCATCATCCTGTCATTACTACAATTAAAGGAGTCTGCCTGCCTTGATATGTTGCATTGCCCCAGGGAAAGTTAAAACCAATGAAATGTTCATAGATCGTCAGACCTGGAAGGAATCTCACAGTGGAGCATTTGTCAACATGAGGGCTGGCAGCTCCCTGCATATGAATCGCCTGGACTGCTTTACAGAATCCTGAGTCCTACTCCTTACCCCACCTACTTTACCAGAATCCTTGGACTGTGGCTCAGGAATCTCAATGTTTGATAAGTTCCTCCAGGTTATTCTATTGCACAATGATGCTTAAAAAACACAGATATGGAGAAAGATTCAGTCATATGAATTAGAGATATTGAGACACTTAAATTTGTCTCCAAGGAGAGATAAAGACAAAAATCTCCCAGGTCTTCTGACACTCACACAAATGCTTTCAAAAAATAACACCATGTTCCTTTTGGCTTCATGGGAACTACAAGATTTCCTTCACAAACCTTATGTTGGGGTCTATTTATGTAAGGTCAAGGCTTAGCTGAAACAAGAGGCAATGGGTCTTGGCAGATCCAAAGCCCATTTGTAATTATTGTTGAAAGTAGGAGAAAGAGATTTTGGAGAAAACAACAAATTAAAATTTAATAGTGATGTCAAGAAGGAAGAGGTAAATAAAATGGAGTAAGGATATTCATTGGTTTGTGATCTATTGTTTATTGATCGAGAATGTTTTCCTACTATACAGAGTTATCTAAATAAAGCAACTTTATGCTGACATGGTTGTTGCTGGTTTGTAGGGAGCAAAAATGTCTAGTTAGCAACAAACTCAAGTCCAAAGAATGTTAGAAGGAATACCAATACTAACACAATAATTTTTTGAGAGTTTACTATGTGTCAGACAACTCTCTGGGCACATGACATAAATTTTCCCTCTTAATCCTCCTAAGTACTGTATAATTTACACCTCATCACAGCCCAGGGAGATAGTATAGTATTTTGCTGATGAAGAAACTAAGGTATAAGGAATGAATCACCTTTCATTCATTCCTCTATTCACTCAACAAATACATGTTAAGTTTTAAATTTTAGACATTACTGTATTTAGGCTCTTGGCATACTAACTCAGCTAAATCTGTACTTTCATAGAGATTACACTTGACTGGGGAGAGATAAGCACTAAACAAGTAAATAAGTATATAAACTGCTATGAAATGAGAGGAGGCTGTGGAGAGTAAGAGCGCATGGAGAAGTGTTCTGATTTAGAGACTGTGGTCAGATGAGGACACCCGGGGGAGGAGCCAGAAGGAGCATGTAGCTGACTGGGGGAAGCACACAGGCAAAGGCCATAAATGTGATGGGCACATCTCCCTGATGCAGCAAAGGGGCAGAGCACAGTGATTGACAAGAGTGGCAGGGGAGGAGGCAAAGGGGGGGCTGGAGGTAACATCCTGTGGTGGTAGGGAAAATTCTTTGACTCAGAGAAAGGTGGGAAGCTGTTGGAGGGTATGGAGCAGCAGAGTGACCTTAGGTGATATAATTTAGGAGGATTGCTCTGAATACCATAGGAGGAATAACTTACTGAGGGCAAGGTGGAATTTGCCCAAGGTCATACAACCACTAAGTGCTGGGAGGTAGTGGTGGTGGGGTCGTTGTCTCAATTTTTATAAGTGTCTTCCTGAATCAGACTTCCTAATGAGGCAGAGATTCGTCTAGTGAGCATGCTATTCCCACTTTTTGTGTACCCTGTGCTCAGTTCTCTCCTGCCACTCACAAGCATCTCCATGTGTACAGGGGTTGTTGCCCTCTCTGGTAGATGGCAGGAGTCCACTGGGGTGGGCCATCAGGCAGAGCTTGGCTTGCTGAGGGCAGACACGGCCAGAGCTGCTCTCAAGGCCACAGCTGCAGGTAGCCCTCACTCACCTTGGACTTCTCCTGATGCAGCTCTATCTGAATGTCTGTGAGCTTGGTCCTGAGGTCTTCATTGGCAGCTTGAAGGGCAACTATGAGTGCCTCGGGCTTCTCGCCCTTATTTCGCCCTTTCTTGGACATTGTTTCTTTCTAAATGGAGTCTGTTGGTTGTTAATGTTTTTCAAACAGGTGCTGCCATGTTAGTGTTTCTTATGCTGGAGTGCGATGTTTCAGCATCTACTGCGTGGTGCTCCTTGGTAAGGTCTCCTCAATTGCTGCCCTGGAAGCCCTGAGAAGAGGCAGAGACAGCAGTTATTCCTTTAGCAAAGTCCTGGGCTAAGTAACAGTTTGTCCACTCGGGCCTGAGTTACCTGAAAGAGCCTTCTCCTGAGGCTGTCCTGTCTCTAGTGTCTCCTGTCCACTTTGCACATGAGTTTAGAGTGATTTTTCCAGAAGGCTAGCCTAATCATGTCAACGTCCTGCTGAAAACCCTTCACCTATAAGCATATATTTTCCCATCTTTCAGTGCTCTTTTTGCCTAAGCCTGCCCACTCTTCTATCCTTATCTCTTCCATGTCACTCCTTGATACTCCAGCCATAGGAACACAGTTGTTAAAGGAAGTCACCTATGTGGTGATCTCATAGTGCAGAGAATCCCAACTTCAAGAAAACTCAATATACACAGGACTATGCAATGACTAAATTGTGTGAAGTGGAGATTTAAATGGATTACTGGATTAACCGAGTCACTCACACATTCACTCACCCATTCAGTACTGTTAGGGTTCCTTCCATATGCGGTGCTAGGTACAGCATGTTGAAATAGAAAAATTAGTCAGATTTCCAGGCAAAACCGCCCCCCAAAACTATCTATCCATCATCACCATCATCATCATCAAATCATCCCTCTGACAAACAATTTAAAAGGAATACACACTAATTGGTTGATAAGTACAGACAAGGACCTCTCTTTCTGGCTGGAGTGAATAAGGAAGTCTCCCTGAAGAAGGTACCATTGGCCTGGAATTCGAGGAGTGAGCAGAATGTTAACAGACAGAGAAATGAGTGGAGCATCTCAGGGGAAGAAAATGGCAGGTGCTGAGACACAACAGAGAGAAATCATCATGATAGTTTTGTGGTAAAAAATGGTTAATTACAATCCCAGATTTAGTTGATGAGCCCAAATGCTGGAAAGTCTTCCTGGAAATAATAGATGATGGGAGACCTGGAATTCCAAGATTAGAATGTTGAATTTTTTTTCAGTAAGCATGAGGAAGCTGTTGAAGTTCTTGGCAGGTGGGTGCCAACTGAGCAGTGCTTTGGTGTGGTTATTCTGGTGGCAGAGAGGGGAGAGAATAGAGGCAGGGAGAGCAGCTGGGGGGGCTACTGAATTTGTCCAGGTGAAGGATGATGAAGGCCTAATCAGAACAGAGGCAAGAGGAGAGAAAAAGGGGAGCCCATGTGTCCCAATTTACAAATTGTTAAATACTTTATAGAAACAAGGGGGTCAGAAAAGTATGAATAGTAAGCCATTAAAGCCAATGGGAAAACACTAAAAGAAACTAGAGAAAGTCTCCCATGTAACCTTTCAGAAAACCGGGTATTGTCTACATTGAGGTGCTTCTGTCCAGAACTATGAAGAACTCCTCCTGATCACCCATATGATCTAGCAGCTGCTGCTCTCTTAAGACCCTTGTATTTAGCTTTGAGGACCATGCTGAGATCCTGGGCTTTGTGCCATCTCCTCATGAGCACTGAGGCTATGCCCTTTGGGGTGTGGCTCTGGAGGCAAGGGGCTAGGGAGTGGCGAAGGGCTAAGGAAGGAGAACCTGCCTACAGCAGTCATGGAACTGTCTACCACATTCCATCCTGTGCTAGATGCTGGAGTTGTCCTTCACGCTTCTCTGGCAAATCTTGCCAAATCATTAAAATGCGGGGTTGGGAGACCTTTGAGAGGCCACCCTTCTTTGTTTTTAGTATTGAAATGAATTCTGTCAGCATTTATTGAACATTTGTGTGACAAACACCACTAGGCATAAAGATAAATAAGACACTACTTAACCTCAAGTAGGTACTGTGTGAGTAAATACACACATTTATGTTTAACAGGTCTCTCTTCCTCGAAATGTTGCTATTCTCCTGGGCTTCTCCAGGGGATCTCCACTGGCCTCTCCTTTATAGTAATGATTCTCAGTTTTATATCCATAGCCCCCAAAACTCTCCAAACTCCAGACTCTTATATACATTCAACTGCTTACTTACCAAATCTACTTGGATATCTGATTGACATCTCAAACCTAACAGAACTACTACAGATGTCTTTACTATTAGTCCTCCAAACCTTATTCCCCCAGGTTTTCCCATGTCATTAAATAGCACCATCACATGCCCCACTGTTCCAGAAATAAGCTTAAAAGTCCTACTTTCTTCTACTTATTCCTTGTTTCTCTTATCTAGTTCACCAGGAAGTCCTGCTGCTTTACCTATAAACTATGATTCTCTTTGGCCAACTTCTCTCAATTCTCTAATGTGCTGTTGGACCACAAAGAAAAAAGGAGCTTGGCAAAAGCTTCACAGTTGCTTCATAGTCCCTCATAGTCATGCAGTCTTCTTGAATAAAGAATGAGCTTGAGCAAAAACTACAGATGTGCCTGAAGTATTTAGGAAAAGTAGTGAACTGAAGACAGACTGGAGTCAGATCTCAAAGGCTCTTACATGACAGGATAAGGAGTTTGCTATTGATTATGTAGAAATGAGGAAACATGGCAGCATTTAAATATGTAATAATAATAATAAGAGTGGGTAGTGACAGACTGCTTGCTATGTGCCTGTCATTGGCCTAAGCACTTAACATACCAATTTCATTTAATCCTCACAAAAATTCAGGGAAAAGATTAATCTGCCTTTTGTCACTATGAATTTGCCCGTACTGGACATTTTGTACAAACGGAATCATACAACATTTATTTTTTTGGTGAATGGCTTCTGACACTTTAGCATAATGTTTTCAAGGTTCATCCATGTTGTAGCATGTATCTACACTTCATTTATTTTTATTAATAAGTAATTTCCATTGTATGGATAATTTATCTGTTCATCACCTGACAGATCCTTGTCCTGCCTTTGGATAAATGACTTAAGCTCAGGCTTCTAAAGAAGCTGCTAGCCATGAAGAGTGACATTACTCTGTTAAGGGATGTGATCAAGAGCATAAAGAAGAGTGCATGAAGGTATCCCTGCACACAGATGGAATGTTTCTAGACCACCCAAAGAGTAATTGTCACTGATGATATTTGACATAGCAGATAATCTGGAGGAGGGAAAAAAGCCTTGTTCAACTAAGGGTCAATCCTCATGAAAGCTTTATAACAAAACACAAACAAACAAAAACTTGAAGGAATTTTAAATGAGCCATAGGTTTCCAGCTCTTAGCTGCATGGTCAGTCAGCGGTAGCCTCAGGCAACATTGTGAGATATCAAAGATGTGAATTTTAGCCTACTCTTCTGGCCCTACCCCATTTTTAATCAGACACCTCCTATAGCCACTGGAGCTGAGTGTCTCTGTAATCACATCTCTGATAAAGATGTTAGAGGGTTCAGAGACAAGCTTTTAGGAATACTTGCATTTTAAAATGAGAATCAGCTTTTTTTGGCAATACAGCAGACTAGAGGTGCCCAGGGTGCATCCCTACCACAGAAGACGACCAGAACAGGAATGAATAGTTAAGTACTGAAGACCTTATCAGTGGGAGAGTGTGGGACGGTGACAAGAACCTGGTAAGAACCCTGTGGAGCATGAAGTCCTAGGAGGGTGGCATAGAGAGGAGGAATGCTTCAGCTGCCATGTCTCTGAAACCAGGATTGCACAGAAGGAATTTTTCCTGTGACAAAAACAATCTGCTTGTCTGTGAGTACCTTCCAGTGGTAATCCTCCTCTTACTTGCTCTCCAGCCCTCTACCATCACCACCACAGTGCCATTGTCTAGTCCAGAGTTGTTGCCTGTCTTCCTGCACAAGAGTTCATCTTGCCCACCAGCCACAGCCCTGCTGTGTGGCCCCTGCTGTCCACCAGCCATCCACCAGCTCAGAACCACCATGCAGTTCCTGCTACCCACACACAGGCTAAAACCCTGCTGCACAGATCCCACAAATTGCCCACCAGCTGCAGCCTTACTGTGTAGTGCCCTCAGGCCACCAGCCAACAACTGGCCACAACTCAGTTGCCACCAGCTCCACCTCACCCAGATCCAGGTGTTCCTGTGTTTTGCAGTATAGGAAAAAAGAGGAAAGAGGTGGGTGTGGGCAGCCCCTTGGCCCACTGGCTCAAGCCACAGGGGAAACTATGCTGCCCCCAAGGTCATGCACCTGGGAGTGGGAACTACTTGCACAGCCCACACAACTGTCTTGGCCCAGGGAAGGACACATATGGAGCAACTGGTGAGTGCAGAAAATTCAGAACATCCAAATAGAGTACGGAAGAAAATACCCAGCTACCACCAACCCATCCCCTAACCAGAAGAATTAAGGACCCAGGAGGAGCCTCTGACTGCAGGAGATTTGGAAGAGAAACTCTGTGAAGAGTCACCCCTTCAAACTGAGGAACCTCAGTATACCCCAGTGCATCTATCCGGATCACAGGACAAGACTGCCCATGATCACCTATCTTAGCCAAGGAGTGACATGGTAACCAGGTTCTTCTCCCAGTAACTTGAGATCTCATCCATGTCTTTGATGACCCAACACACTGTCACTCATGTCAGCAAGGAGCCACTGAATGCCCCAAGCCTAGGCCACAGAGGCACTCACAGACAACTCTGATGTTGAATATGGCTGAAGTGATCACATGGAGACCACACTATAGAGTCAACCCAGAACCAAAACAAAAACACCCCACCCAATGGTCATTATAAACACATCTACAGAAGGGAGTCTCTTTCCTCAAAGTCACTCCAGAGTAATAGAAGAAGCAACTGCTTAACCAGATGACCAGACATCAGTGTAAGGATACTAGAAATAGAAAAAAAAAGAAAAGAAAAACAAGAAAATGAAACCACCAAAGGAATGCAATAATTCTCAAGTACCAGACCTCAAGAAGCAGGAAACCTTTGAAATGGCTGAAAAGGAATTTTAAGCAACAGTCTTAAAGAAACACAATGAGATACAAGAAGACTCAGATGACACAACAAAATGAGAAAAATAATCCAGTATATGAAAGGAAACTGACAAAGAGATAGATACCTTAAAAACAATGCAGCAGAACTCCTGGCATGGCAGGATACATTCAATGAAATAAAAACTACAACTGAGAGCATAAGCTGCAGACTACAGCAAGCAGAAGAAAGAGTTTCTGATCTCAAAGATAGTCTTAACAAAATAACCCAGGCAGACAAAAACCAAGAAACAAAAACGAAAAGAAAAGAAAGAAAGAAGAGAAAAATAATTTGAAAAAATGAAGAAAATCTATGAGAGCTATCAGACAACCTTAAGCACACAAACATCTGAATCATGGGTGTTCCAGAAGGGGAGGAAAAAGGGGGCTAGGTATTGAAATCCTAGTCAATGAAATAATAGTGGAAAATCCCGAGGTATTGGGTGAGAAATGGACTTTCAGATCCAAAAGGCTCAAAGATACCCAAACAGATTTAATCCAAAAAGATCCTCTCTGAGACACACTGTAGTAAAACTGTCAAAAGTCAAAGACAAAGAGAAAATTCTAAAAACAGCAAGAAAAAAGCATCAAGTTATCTATGAGGGATTCTCCATCAGATTAACAGCAGACTTTTCAGGAGAAACTCTACAAGCCAGAAGAGAATGAGATCACATATTCAAAGAGCTAAAGGAAAAAAACTGCCAGCACAAAATACTATACCCAGCAAGGCTGTTTTTCAGAAATGAAGGAGAAATCATATATTTCCCAGAAAAACCAAAACTGCTCTCGTTCACTACCACATGACCAGCCCTATAAGAAATCCTTAAGGGAGTCCTGTACCTAGAATCCAAAAAATAATAATCACCATCATGAATACATGAGAAAGAACAGAACCCACTGGTAGACCAGATATGCAAATGAGAAAGAGAAAGAAATTATATTCTACCACCTCAAAACACCAAAGACAAACAACAAAAGGCAAAGAAAGGAACAAAACATATTTAAAAGAACTGTACAAAAATCAACAAAATGCCAAGAGTAACACAATCCTTTTCAATAATAACCAAAAATGTAAATTGATTAGATTCCCCATTCAAAAGACACAGACTGGCTGAATGGAATAAAAAACTAGAACCAAAATATGCTGCCTACAAGAAACTCACCTCACTTGTTAAGACTCACACAGAGTAATAGTGAAGGGATGGAAAAAGATATACCACACAAATGAAAACCAAAAATGAGCAGAAGTAGCTACTCTTATATTGTATAAAATATACCTTAAATCAAAACCATAAAAAGAGACAAAGAAGGTCATTATATAATGATAAAGGGATCAATCCAGAAAGGACACATAACAATCATAAACATATACACACCCAATATTGGAGCACCCAGATATATAAAGCAAACACTATTAGATCTAAAGAGAGAGACCAACCCCAATACAATAACACCCCTCTCTCAACATTGGACAGATCACCTAGGCAACAAATCAACAGACACACACAGGATTTAAACTAATTGGACCTGGCAGATACCTACAGAACATTTCATCCACAAGTACAGAATATATATTCTTCGCATCAGCACATGGAACATTCTTCAGGATAGACCACATTTTAGGTCACAAATCAAGTCTCAGCAAATTTTAGAAAACTGAAATCATTTCAAGTATCTTCTCAGACCACAACAGATTAAAACTAGAAATCAAGAACAAGCAAAACTTTGAAAACTATGCAAGTAGGTGTAAGTTAAACAACATGCTCCTGACTGGCCAATGGGTGGAACAGGCATTGGGTATACATTACCATTCCAAAAGGGAGGAATAGGCCAAAAGAAAGGAAAAACAGGTCCCAAACAAGTCTGAAACCCAGCAGGGCAGACATTGTGTCTCGAACCTCCAAAATAATCTTCTTTGACTCCAAGTCCTGCATCCTGGGCACAATTGGGCATCTGAGCCCCCAAAGCCTCAGGCAGCCTCACTCCCACATCTCTGCCAGGCACAGCCCACTGGGCTGCACTGGTGCCTGCAGCTTTTCCAGGCTGGCGTTGCATGTTACCAGTGGCCCTGCAGTTCCAGGGTCCTGGAGGCAGCCCCACTGCCTTGGCTCTACTAGACATTTCCCTGGTGGGGGCTCTCTGTGCGGGCTCCGACCCCACTTTTCTGCTCAGCATTGCTCTAGTAGATGACCTCTGTGGTGGCTCTGCCCCTGTGGCAGGTCTCTGCCTGGGCTTCCAGGCTTCTCCATACATCCTCTGGAATCTGGCTGGAGGCTGCCATGACTCCACTGCTCTCACATCCTGCCGGCCTGCAGACTTAACATGACGTGGACGCCACCGAGTTTTCGGGCCTCTACTCTCCAGGGCTGCTGCACGAACCACACTTGGGGCTGCTCCAGCCGGAACAGCTGGGATGCAGGGAGCAGGATCCTGAGGGCAGCTGTGCCCCAGGTCTGTCCTCCGGGACAACTCAGTCCTTCTAAGCCTCAGGGCCTGTGATGGGTGGGGCACCCTTCCAGACTTCTCAGATGCCTTCAGGGCTTTCCTCTCATTTTCTCCACTATTAGCATCTGGCTGCCTTACCGCCAAGATAATGTCTTTAGCAACCAGTTTATGTGCTTCACCCTTGCATTGTTCTCTGGCTCTCTGCTTCTTTACCACATGGCCAGCTGCAAAGTTTCCAAATCTTTACGCTCTGCTTCCATTTTAAATTCTGGCTTTATGTTATGCCTTTGCCACCATAACTCAGAGTAGGCTGTTAGAAGTAGCCATGCAGCATTCTTGATGCTTTGCTGCTTAGAAATTACTTTGGCCAGATGCTCTGGTTCACAACTCTTAAGTCCCACCTTCCACAAAGTCCAAGGGCATGGACACAATGCAGCCAGGTTCCTTGCTATGGTGTAGCAAGGGTGATCTTTTGTCCAATTCCCAATAAGTTCCTCATCATCTGAGACCTCATCATCCGCATGGCCTTTACTGTCCACATTTCTATCAGCATTCTGCTCACCACTACATAAGTCTCTAAGACATTCCAAACTCCTCCAGCCTTTGCCCATTACCCAGTTCCAAAGCTGCATCCACATTTTCAAGTATCTGTATAGCAACACCCCACTCCTCGGTACCAATTTTCTGTTTTAGTCCGTTTTGTGTTGCTATAACAGAAATGCCTGAGACTAGGTAATTTATAAAGGAAGGAGGTTTATTTGGCTTATGATTCTGGGACAGCTGCATCTGGCATGGACCTCAGGCTGCTTCTACTCATGGCAGAAAGTGGCAGGCAGCCAGCGGGTACAAGCCGATCACATGGAGAGAGGAAGCAAGTGAGAGAGAGGAGATGCCAGGGTCTTTTTTAAGCAACGAGCTCTCATGGGAACTAATAGAGCGAGAACTCACTCATTAATCCCCCCTCCCCCAGGGAGAGCATTAATCCATTCATGAGGGATCTGCTGCCATGACTCAATCAGTTTCCAACACTGCCACATTGGAGATCAAATTTCCACATGAGTTTTGGAGGGGACAACGCATCCAAACTCCATCACACACACTTCATGATTAAAATCAGGAAATTAGAAACATATATTCAATCAATCTGAAGTATTTAAACACTATGAATTTATGCTATTAATCTTAAGTTATAGTCTTGATTGCATAGTCTGTCCAGAAAAGTAAAAATATCCTAGAAATCCTAATATTTGGATGTTCAACTACATTATCTACTGTCTCTCACATCATAAAATACCACACAGATGTGGCCACATATTTGGTCAAGAAAATATGGCCACTATTTACTGAGCACTCTTCTTGGGTTTTTGTAGATGTTAAAAAGTGTAAGTATCATTTCACTGGCTTTCAGCTTATAAGAGGAGACAAACATCTACAGAGAGAAAACACATTCTAGAATGAAGTGAATACTAAATGCTGTGGAAGTAGCTCAGAGTGGACTGAGAAGCAAGATTTCATAAAAAGGGTGACATGGGAGCTGAGCCTGAATGATACTGCATGTATTAATAAGCTCTTACTCTGTGCCAGGAACTGTGCTAAGCGCTAACTCATTGAATTTTATCCCAACTAACCCTTTCAGATATTTACTCATTAACCATTAGATAGGGAAGTTGAAGACCAAAGAGGTTAATTAACTTGGGAAAAGCTACAGTTATGAAATGGCAGAGGTACAAGTCAAGTGCACATCTGTCAGTCTTCTAAGCTTCCCAGCTCCTATCACACTTTCTTAGAGAGAGGGCAGGATTCTGCTCTGGTTGCCAGCTGGAAGCTTACAAAATAGAATGATAGGAGGTCGTGATTAAGAGCCTGGAATGTGAAGTAAAAAAAACTGGCTTTGAATCAAATTTCATAGCTGTATATTCTTGAGAACTTACTGAAACTTTCTAAGCTTTTCTTCCGTTACTGTAAAATGGGTAAATGATTGTATTTACCTCACTAAGCTCTTTCAAATAATAAATAAGTTAAAAGTGTGTGAAATGATCAGCAAATTATAATTTGTCATACTTACTGTTTTTCCAGGATCTAGCTATCTGCTAAATACCAGCTTAAATTTAAAGGGAAGATAAAACAGATTTATCACCACTTTGTGTTAAAAAGATGAGGCAGGGAAAGCACAGAGATTGCCGAAGAGACTAAAGAAATTCATGCTTATGCTTTTGGAGGAAATGGAACCTGCACTGACAGGACCAGTGTTCCCAGGAGTCTTGGTTTTATAGCTGGTTCTGCCCCAAGCTATAAGCTGAATAAAGTCATTATTAATCTCAGGGTTTCCTATAAAGGCTGTTGCCACTAAGCTATGATATGATATAAAAATAGCTAAAGTGTACATCTATGAAGATAAATTCTTCAACACTTTTTCATAATTATTATTTAGATATGTTCACTCTAACAAAATCTTGTTAGTTTGTCTAAACCTCCCTTCTTTTCTAAAGGTTATGCTTTTGAGTGAAATGTGGTTAGTATTTGAAAAGGGTGAATTAAACTCACATACTTTATTCTTGGTAACCTGCAGAGATATGTTTTGACTTCTTAAACCCTTCTCTATTCAGGAAAAATGTCTCACCGTGCCTTCATGATTTTGACACAGAAATTTAATATAAAGAAGGGAGGGCTGCTGTTTAAGCCAGTCCAACCCTGGAGTTCTAGTTTCCCTACATAAAGGAAATGTGGCGGCATGGCAATGGATCAAAAGGCTATTAATTCATTACACATCTGTTAGAAGAAAATAAATCTGAAACGTTGACATTCAGCATGGTAGCAATTATGTATCTTAAGGATTGTAAGGTGCCAGGTTAGTGTGTCTCTATGTTTATTTTTTTCTCTCCTATTCTTCCATTAAATTGCTCTCTTTATCACATAATAATAATAGCAATTATTGTTATTACAAGTTATTTAAAGTCAACATTAAGCTTTTCACATGAAAAGAATGCTGTATAAATTTTAAAGTTATTATTCCTGGTGGATTTGCTTTTTAGATGTCAGGTTTAAATTTTTATATTAGAAACATACTTCATAAAGTGCAGAGTAAGAGAGCTCTCAGCACACACACAAGACATACCTAACCGCTTTAAGGGGGATTGTCAGGAAGGCTTGGTAGAAGTGATGTCTAAGGTGAGATCCAAACCAAGTAGGATTCATCCAGAACTGCTACATAACCCCTTGACTTTGCTCATTTAGTTTTTTATTTAACTTCCCTTTTTCTTCCTCAACCCCTGGTGAACTAACTTCCTTCTACTCATCATTTAGGGTCAGATCAAATGTCATCTTATATCACTTTTCTCATACTTCTTCACCATATCCTAGGTGGAATAAATTATTCCCTCAATTCCTTCATCTGGGTTTCCATTTTCACTTCGAAGATACTACTTACAGCATTCATCACTCATTCATTAATTTATCCACTCATTAATTCACAAATATTTATGAAGCATCTGGTGGAGGACATGTTTGTGCTAAGCAAGAGAGATGGGATCCCTGCCCTTCCCAGAAGAGGAATCAGCAATTTAATACAGTGTGATAATTGCACAGATGATAGGAAATGGGAATCACAGGATTCTTGGTGGATCAGGAAAAGATTTCTTAGGAAAAGTGGTATACAACAAAGATTGGTAAGATGAGAATGAATCAGTCAGTAAAGTGCTAGGGTGAAAAAGAAGGTTCTGGGCAGAAGGAATACTAAATATGAAGGTCTAGAGGTAAAAGAGAATGTGAGTGATGCTTTGGAGAAAAACACTGGCAAGAGTTTGGTAAGTGAATAGAAAAATGGCAAGAGATAAGTTTGTACAGCTAAGCTTGGCCGGATGGTAGAGGAGATTATAAATTACGTTAAAGGGTATGGACTTCATCCACAAAGCAAAGTGTAATCACCAAAGGGTTTCAAATAGGACAGTGACTTGATGAAATTTTGGTTTTGCTAATAGCCTTGCAACAACAGAGAATGGAATGGACTAAAAGGGTAAACACAGATGTACGAAGAACAATTAGAATAATGTGGCCATAATTCATTTATAGTATAGTTATTCTTTAGGTGACTGAGTCCCACTGACAGGTAAAATTATAACTATGTCTTTTTCAATTTTGTACTCATAGTACCTGTGAACAATGACTACCATGAAGTACAATTTAATTAACATTGATCCAGGTACAAGGAAAATACTGAGATTGAGGAACAAATTTCACAATTTCTACAAAGATCATTTATAATAAAGTTTATTATGGGAAATTCCTTTTACTTTGTGGGAGCCCTTCAATGGCTGTTTTGATTTCAGGCAAAAGTTAGAGCTTGGTGTAGCAGTTAAAACAAAACAGAATTAAATAAATTTTTATTTAAGCCATATGCTGATATTTCTTAATCCTTGCTGCTATCCATCACAGTCCCAAGCTTAATTTCACTCAACAGTACTGTAAGTCATCTCGCATTGCAATCTTTTGTCTGGATTTAGAAATCTTTCACAAGGATGAGTTTAGCAACGTGAAGTCTTTGGGTGCTATATATATATTTTAAATTAATTTTAGAATATCCTTATTTTTAATTGACAAATACTTTTATAGATTTATGGGGCAAAAGGTGATTTTTTTAAACGTTTATTTGTACACATTCGTGGGATACCATGTGTTGTTTCAATACCTGCACATACGTACATTAATTCATTTAGTGTATATAGCATAGCTTTGCACCCACTAATTCATCATATATCCTTCTTTCATTGTCTTTTTTGTCTGGACTCAAAACATTTTACAGCCACTGCAGAGGGAGAAGTATCAAATTTGTTGGACATGGGGGAGAAACCTTGACCACAGCAGGACACAATTATGTATTCAAGGTCAGACAGAGCAAGAAACATGTATTACAGTCCCTGCCTAAGACAGGCACTTGCTGAATATGTGCACTATTATTAAAACCAAACTGTATGTAAAGTTAAAGAAAAATACCCAAATTATTGGAGGAAGTTGACTTTATGGAATTATATTTATAACTTAAAGCAAGCTTTTCTATTTTAGGTAAAAGTACATGACCTATTCTGTTGTTTCCTTGGTGACTGTTTTCAAAGACTTTGAATGAAAAAAAAAAAAAAAAACTATCAGAAAGGCACTTTTGCAAAGTGTCAAACATGAGCATAAACTTCTATATATAGGAAGTGAATAACAAGTGCTTGCTGTTTAAAAAAAGGCAGAAAAATTTCAATATAAAGATTTACACTGTTTAATATTACTTAAGTAAGGAATGCATAAAGTTTGAATAAAATATCTTTGAATATATTATGTAGTTCTATTATAAAGAATTTCATTTAATTTTCCATACTCTACATAAAAAAAAACTGGCTATCAACACTTTCCCTATGTTATAATATGGTATAATATATGTAGAGGATTCATAAAGCAAATGTACTTCACAGGGCCTGGTTTTCCAAAGCCTTGCAGTTTCAAATATTGACCTTGCAAAGGACAAGAAATTTTCCTCAGGCTATAAAGTCTCTGGTGTAAGATAAAGATTTGTAACACAACAAAGTTGCTGGCTCAAAGACAGACTGGTTACTGCTGGCTCAAAGACAGACAGGTTACTGATTGATATGTAAAGATACTGGGAAATTGCTGTAAGAAGAGAACGTTTGCTAAAATCAAGCTTTGGTTAGTGGATCAGCTTAATTACATGTTACCAGCTTCTATTGTTAAACTTGTTAAATGGTGCTTAGCAAAAATCCCACCTATGTCTCTTCCTGTAACTTCTTGGTCTGGAGAATAAATGCAGGAAGAGAACCCCAATTTGGGGTTAATTTCCCAAGGAAGGAATGCCTCTCGCTTGTGGGTTCCAGGGGAGATTAACCACTTTGGAGCTTCTCACTGCTCAGAAGAGATGGGCTTTGAGTAATCTTTTGCAGCTCTATCACCCAGGGGATGTGGGGTGACAAATCCATGGGAGGGGGCAAAGCAACAAATATAGTAACACATTATAGAGGAATACAGTTTTTTCTTTTAACATTTAAGATTGTGTTCTGAGTTTTATACTGGTGCTAATGCTTAACTAAATTTTTTGTCCAATTGGTGGGATCTTGGAAGGAAGATTGTGAGGTCGACTAATGGAAGGTAATCAACCTTAACCCCATGGACTATATTCCATAGAAAAGTCATTTCAAAAATCAGATCAACAACTATCTCCTAAACCATAATTATGTGCGGGGCATTATGTTAGAGTTGAAGATGATACAATATGCATCTGCCAAACAAATCTGCATATTATACGTGCCAAAAGAGTAGGGAAACACCCCCACCCCTCCCCACACACAGTGAGAACAAAAGTAATTATATCATAAAGCCAAGACTATGTCTATCTGATTCCTTGTTGAATCGCAGTGCCTAGTCCAGTACTGGGCACAAAGTGGATTCTGGATAAATATTTCTGAATAAATAGATGACTTCACCCAAATATAAGGCCATATGTTTAAGGGTGGAACATGGAGGATGAACCAGAGCAACTGAAGAAAGTCAGGAAGGTAGTACAAATGAAAAACTGTGAAGAATAAATTATAGATCACTATGCTTGGTGGGGAAGGTTCATTCTTGGGAATCAACAGATGTACAGTCAGAAAGATAAAATGAGGGTAAAGTATGCATGTCTTGACTTCCTAGATACTGAATTTGCATTTTAAAAAATAAATATGGGGAATCTGATAAACATGTTTAAGAGAACAGGCATGCTCTAATTGGTTTTTAAGAAAGATTAATCTTAAAGTTATGCACAGGGCAGAATGGAATAGAAATAAACTAGAGGTTGGAGGTTCAGAGAGCAATCCATTGCCAGTGTCCAGATATAAAGAGTGAAGCTTGGACTAGGTTGAAGGGCTAGAGGGCTTTTCTCTTTCCTAAGCTAAAGGAACTCATTCATCTCACCATCATCGTTTTCTTGATCATCATTCAACACCTCTTTATAGAGCACTTAACATGTTCTGAGCACTGTATAATGCAGCAATTTATGTGCATCTTCCCATTTTGTACTGAAAACAAGACTGAGATAGACGTGGTTATCATTCCCTATTTATAGTTGAGAGAACCGAGTTGATAGGAGGTCAACTCCCTTACCCAAAATCACAGCTAGGTAAGTAGCATAATCAAGATGTGTTTGAACCTCATGCTTCTTAGTGCTTCTCTCCAGGTGGTCTGTGATGTAGGAAGAGTCCATATAATGTGCTGACTGTTGGGAAGTAGTGAGTGAGAGAGAGAGAGAAAGAGAGAGAGAGAGAGAGAGAGAGATTGAGATTGAGAGAGAGAAGGAAAGATTGAAGACAACACCCCAACCCTTGAGCACGGAATATTGAAAAAATGAGAGTAGCATCAATAAACTCAGTAAGATGAAAGGGATCATCCATGTCCTTAGAAATAACAGGAGCTAATAATTTCTGGGTGCTTAATATAAACGAGGCACTATAATATATGTTGTATATTTACTTTCTCATTTAATACAAACATTATAAATATTACAGTTAAGGAAAAAGAAGCTCAAAGAAATAGGTTGTGCAAAATCATGTAATTGGTAAACAGTAAAGGTGGTACATAACATGAGCAGTCTTATTTCAGAGCCTGTAAACCCAACTGTTGCAGAAATGCTGTAACAGAAACACTCCAGTTTGTTTTTAGTGAAACCACATCTGAGAAACAGCAGTGCTGAATTTTTATTATTTATTAATTTACTGATTGACCTATTTAAAAAAATTTATCCCACACCATATTTGAAAATAATTTCCAAGTACTTTATAGAAATAAACTTCAGGGCCGAGCCCATGGCGCACTCGGGAGAGTGCGGCGCTGGGAGTGCAGCAGCGCTCCCGCCGCGGGTTCGGATCCTATATAGGGATGACCGGTGCGCTCACAGCGCTCACTGGCTGAGCGCGGTGCAGCCGGTCTCAAAAAGGGGAAAAAAAAGAAGAAAAAAAAAGAAATAAACTTCAATATAAGATTTAAGATATTTAAAATGAACTAGACAGTACATGTGTATACATACATGAAGACAGGTGTTCAAATAGCAATAGTTTTCTATAAGTGGTAAATTATGAGAGATCTTAGTTTAAACTAATTGAGGCTTTTCTTCCCCCTCCCCAAGATTTCTATAATAATTGTTGTATAGCTCCTATAATCTGAACGAAATAATGTTTCTGGGGGGAAAAAAAGCAAAACACAGAAGAATTCAGTGAGGAAAGGGAAGCAAAGAGTAGATAACCAGCTGCAGCCAGAAGTGAGGCTGGAACACAACAGTCATGCTTTGACATCACATCACGAAGAGCTGGAATTAATGCAAACACAGAGACCTTGCTCCCCAATCCAAAATTCCTTTGGACTCTAAAGTGCCTCTCCTCTCCATCAAAGAGAGAACTGACCATTAGCTACAGCAAGTCACAGCACAATTGTCCATTCTGCAAAACCTGACTTAATTGGAATCAACAGGGCCAGAACAAACTCCTTCTGAATGCGTGCCAGCCCCTTCTCATGAAGGAACTTTGTAGTCAACTACATTGCAGCTTGAATAAGTCATTTTTTGGAAATCGCTGGGGGTACTGTTTTCTACCAGCCCTACCTTTCTTAGGGAAGCCTTCTCTGCTTGCCAGCCTTTCCTGTGCATATCTCAGAGAGCTCACAGGGACAGATCACTCAGGGAAATAAATTGTATTACCTATGATATTAACATTCTCCATCCAACAGTTCTATCCCTTTTTGCTCTGTAGAGACAGGGATTTCCCTGGGCCTTTTCACCCCCTTTCCACAGGGCTTAGCATAGTGTCTCACAGGAGGTGCTCAAAAACAAAACATTTGTGGAGGAGTACATGAATAAAGCCAAAATGCAATTGTCATTGGAAGAGTAAAGAACTCCTTATACCCATAAAATCATAATGTGTTCTCTCAAAATATGGATTATTACAGGAAGGGTTGCACCCCATGGAGTGAATCATGTTATTTTACTTTATAGCTCTGCAGTATATTGGTAGGATCTAAGGAGAAACTAAGAATTACAATTTCTCGTTTCAAGTTTTAAGCTATTTCTATAGACAGCTTTGTTAGGAAAAACAAAGTCTCAAGGGCTCAAAAATCTTTTCCTCCACTTCTCAGAATCTCAGAAGATTTTGTGAACCAGTATTTCCTCTTTGTACAGTAAACAGTCTTTGATATCCCAAAGCCCTGGAGTCCTGGCCTATAATATTTTAGATCATAATAGCATTTGTAAAGATAATTACTATACTTCACTTCCTACTGTGACAGATGAATACTACTACTACTGCTAATCATCAGAATAATTACTATTATTGACCATTTACTACTGCTGGTCACTGTGCTAAGCTATTCACATGCATTATCTTTTTAATGTGCTGAGGTGGGTGTTAAAAGTCATCTACTCCAACCCTGGATGTATGATTTATGGATCCTCTCTACAACTCTTTCCCACTGGGAGAGCCCAACATGTAAATAATGAACTGCAGCCCTGCAGATGCAATGAGTGCTGGAACAGAGAAGCAAACCAGAGGAGATCCAACTCCCTGGGGAGGACAGAAAGTGTTTCTAGCAGAAGGGATAGTTAGGCAGAGTCTGCAAAGATGAGAGAGGGTTTGCCATATGGTCCACAGAATAAGGAAGAACTGAGTAAATATCATATAAGATTTGGTAACAATTATGGGTGCATCAAGGCTATTGATTGACAATTATTGGAGTTGAGGGTAAGATGAAGGAGGAGTAGAGAACTGGGAAAGGGCTCATTTTTATGTCTGATATTAAGCTCATCTGTATTCTTACACTTCGGGTAAAACATTTAATTTGGAAGAGGAGGGTTCCATTTCCTGAACTTTAGAGTGGAAAAAATTGTTTAATAACAACTCTTTTGAAATCTTTCCATATGTCAAGCACAGTATTTCCCACTGCACATACATTATCTCACTAAAACAAGTTCATGAGGTAAATATCATTTTTCTGTCATGCAAAAGAGGAAATTAAAACTTTTAAACTTGCCCAGTGTCATATAGCTTGTGTACCTAAGAGCCATTCATTGATTCAATTAACGTTTATTGAGGGCCTGTAATGTGTATGTCAATATTTCAAATTAGGTCAGCCTGATTCAAAAGTACTTATTATTATTATTATTTTTTGTCTTTTTTCGTGTCCGGCAACGGATCGCAACCCTCAGTGTTGCGCCCGTACCGGACCGGGACCGGCAACGGGATCGCAACCCTCGGTGTC
>NW_007728810.1:110137-112396 GCF_000696425.1 Galeopterus variegatus
GTGGGATCTGAACCCTCGGCGGGAGTGCCGCCATGCTCCCAAGTGGCGCACTGTAGCAGTGCGCCACCGGGCCAGCCCCAAAAGTACTTATTTTTAACCACTACATGGTGCTCATCTCTCCTTTAGAACCTGAAAGGGATTATCTTTTCTGTTTTTCTTTTCTATATCTGTTATTGCCTTCAAAACTCTCAAATGACTTAAAAACAAGTCCTGTTCTATAGAAATCAAAGTGTAAGGCCACTAAACACGTATCTTGTCCAGAGTATTGCAAAGATTTAACTCAGGCTGTGTATCATTCTTTGTAGTAATTCTCCTAGCACCAATTGACTTAATCATTTTCAGGGGCATTTCAGTTATAAATCCCATTTTTCAGGGCACTTATAACCAAGAAGTTAATATTTTTCCTGTCTGAAATAGGGTACAGACAAGGGAGTACTTTATTCTTGCAAAACAGTATGCACAAAATAGCTACTATGACTTAAATGATCACATAAGATATATAATTAAATAAGATGGGATTTGATGCCTAAATCTAGGGCTGTGGTTGAAAACTAGTGTTGAACTGGTTGCTTTATACAGTCTGATGAAATATGACAAAAAGTAATAAATAATAATCACGAATATTTCCCTTTTATCTATTCTGATGAGGGAACAGAGACTGAACAAAGACAAATATGATTGGCCTTCCATCCAGAGCTGGTGAGCAATGAGTTAGTTTAATCCAAGTTGTTTGACTGTAGAGCCCATTCTCTCTACTCTGTCACTATAAGACATCTCTCATAGGATGGTGGTGAAAGTTACATGCAATACTGCAGGCAAAGAGGTTAGCATGGTATATGTCAAATAAGTGCTCTTTTTAAAAATCAGCTTAGTTGCCTATATATGTAACCAACATAATTGAAATGTCCATTGACAGATGACTGGATAAGGAAAATAGTACAGATACACAATGGAATTCCATTCAGCCATAAAAAAGAATGAAATTCTACCATTTGCAGCAACATGGATGAGCTTGGAGAAAATTATGTTAAGTAAAATAAGACAGGCATAGAAAGAGATATACCACACGTCCTCAATCATAAGTGGGAGGAAAGAAAGAAAGAGAGAGAGAGAGAAAGAGAGAAAGACACACCACAACAATATATTGAACTTTGAGAAGGAGAGAACAGACCTATAGATACTAAAGGTGGGAAACGGAGAGAGGTAGAGGGTTAGGGAGAAATTGGGTAAGGGACACAAGAATAATTATGATTTGTAATAATAAACATGCTAATAACATTGATTTGATCATCACATATTGTACACGAATACTGATAGTCAACTCTGTACCCCATAAATATGTATAATCAATTATGTTTCTATTAAAATAAATAAATAAATAAAGAGTAAACCACTAAGAAAAATCAGTTTTTTTTTGACAAATATGTATTGAGTACTTTACAGCTGCCAAACACTGTTCTTGACACAGAAGATACGGCAGTGAATAAATAAAAAAAAAAAAAACAGACATGCAGGCGTTGGCTCATGGAGCTAACACGTTGGTAGGGAGAGACACACAATAAGCATGACAAATTAATAAATACACTGTGCTAGATTATGATAAAGAGCTATAAAAAACAATAATATAGGCCAGAGGGTGATAGGAAGTGTCCAGGTGGGGGTGTGACTTTAGATAAAGGAAGGCCTAACTAGGTAGGAGCTACTTGACAAAAGGCTGGAAGGGAGCGAGCCCTGTAGATGCCTGGGGGGAAAGCATTGCAGAAGAGTGAGGTACAAGAGCTCCACAGTGAGTGTAGGTGTCCAAGTTCCAGGAACTTCAGGGAGTCTGGAGGGAATGAGTGAGCAAGGACAGCAGCCAAGTCAAGAGCAGACATTAATGAGAGGGCAGTGTGTGCAGACCATGCTGTGCTTTTGAGGCCTTTTTACATCCCCTTGGGCTTTTACCCAGAGTGGGTGGGGAGCCAATGGAGGGTTTGAGAGGAGTGGTGCCCTGATCTGACTTAGGTTTTAACATGGCACTGTGACTGCTCTGGCAAGAGTGGAAGAATTAACAAGAGGGCAGAAACAAGGAGACTGGTTTGAGGCCACTGCAAAAATCCAGCTTAGAGATGGTAGTGACTCAGGCCAAAGTGGAGCAGGGGAGATGGTGAGATGGATCAGATGTAAGCTGATGATAATCATCTTTAGGTTGATGTTTCACCAGAATCACAGGATCAGTAAGTTGTTGAGCTGAGATGCAGAGCACATTGCTCTGACTGA
>NW_007728810.1:113246-115200 GCF_000696425.1 Galeopterus variegatus
AGACAAAACCCCTGCCCTAATGGAGGTTATAATCTAGTAGAGTGAAGCAAAAATTACAAGAGAAATATAGAAAGTATATAGCATATTAAAAGGTAGTAATGAGGGACTTCATGAAGATCAAACCCATACCTGTGTAATACTGTAACAGTGAAAAATGAGAAGCAATTCACTGTCCGTGTGAAAGGGATCAGCTGAAGTGTATGTCCAGTCTGTAAATGACCGTGCAATGGTTAAAAAAATACATAGGTAGATCTGTATGAACTGATGAGGCAAGCTGCACTTCAAAACGTATTATTCAGGTACATTTATACAGTGTGCAGTGCTCATGACAGGGTATTTAATATATCCATCCCTCAAACATTTGTCACCTCTTTGTGTTGGGAACATTCAACATCCTCTCAATTAGCTACTTGAAGTTATACAGTAATTTGCTGTTGACTGTAGTCTCCCTATATTGCTATAGAATGTTAGATCTTATTCTTCCCATCTCTCTACAGTTTTGAATCTATTGACCACCCTCTTCCCATCCCCCCACCACCAGTCTCTAGTAACCACTGTTCTACTCTCTACTTCTGTGAGATCAACTTTTTTAGCTTCCACACATGAGNAGTAACCACTGTTCTACTCTCTACTTCTGTGAGATCAACTTTTTTAGCTTCCACACATGAGTGAGAACATGTGGTATTTCTCTTTCTGTGTCTGGCTTGTTTCACTTAACATAATTTCCTCCAAGAAAAACCAAAACCAAAACCAAAACATATTATTTAGTCAAAGGAGCAAGATAAATAATGCACAAAGAATAACGTTATTCACATAAAAATCTGAAGGAATCTTATATATCTATATGTATGCGTATATATACATATACACACATACTTCTATGTGTATATATATAAGTGCACAGAAACATTTTGGAAAGATACTTGCATGTGAGGTAAAGGGTTCTGCCTCACTCAGGGATCAAAGAGTCTTCCTAGATGCTTCTCACTGTTCACTTGAAACCCTCTGGGGAAGAGGCCCCACCCACTCCTTTCTTCCCCCGGGTGAGTCTGCAGGTAACTCTCCACTGCGTGATGCACACAGTGTCACCCTCTGCATTATAAACCCCACCTTGACCACAACTCTGACAAATTATATACTTTGACCTGTTTCTGAAAATGCTGAGGCCCTTAGGGTGGACAGGATGGGTCCTGGGTAAAAAGAAAATTTCCCCAGATTCTCTTCCATTTCCAGGGCACTCTTGGGGCAGGGATGGGGTGGGGAGATGCCCGGAGCTCTCTTCTGGACTCCTTTCTCCTTTCCCTCATTTGCCATCTTCTTCTCACCGACTCTATTCAACCTTCCCAAGATCAGGAATGTGATAAACCCCTCCTGACAATGTGCTGGCAGATAAGAAGGTTTGTGTTTAAAAACTCTCTCATCCCCAGATACATGAGTTTTATTTTAGAAAAGGGTTTAGGAAACATAAGCGTTGTATAATTTTGTATATGAGAAAATGCTGTTACCCGTAAACCACCGTACATATATTCACTTATTAAAATGATTAATGTTAAGTCTCCCAGCTTCTCCACTGTGCACAGTTGAAATGTTATTGTTATTATTAACCTTCTCACCTCCTCCGCGGTATCCAGGTTGGGAAATGCTATTAGTAATTCTTCCCTCTCCCACCCTTGCTCCTCTGTCACTGTGAAGGCATTTGGATGAACTGTGCTAGGCTTGGAAGGTCAAGGATTTTTAATCTTCCCTATGCCGAGGGACATTCTTTCTCCTTATTTTGTAAGTTTACAAAGTCTTCGAACCCACTTTGCCTCACTTAATATTCACAATGACTCCATGACGCAAATACTATTCTCACTTAAAGATGAGAAAACTGGGGCTTAGAAATGTGCAGTCGGGGCCGGCCCGTGGCTCACTTGGGAGAGTGTGGTGCTGACAACACCAAGGCCACGGGTTT
>NW_007728810.1:115982-127254 GCF_000696425.1 Galeopterus variegatus
CATCTTTAAAAAAAAAAAAAAAAAAGAGAAATGTGCAGTCACTTACCCAGGTTGCACAAAGCTTGGATTTAACCCAAGTCTCCTTGTTCTGAACCTGTATTCATGTGTCACAACCCAAGCTTTTGCCCTAAAGGAGGCTTTCTGCATAGACAATCTTTCCTCAAGTCTAGCCCCAAACAGGGGAGTACTTCTGTCTTTTTCTACTTGAGGGCACATGACGGTGCTGGCTGATTCAGCAGAAAGACTTAGAGTGAAGTCAAAGAGGTCTGTGATGTCCTCGCCTCATGGGAGGAGAGTCCATGTGTGGGAGCCTCTGTGCAGTACCCGTGGGTGCACAGCGTTGAGTCTCTTGCCTCTTGTGTCTATGTGTTTGTCTCTGTGTCCTTCCTGCCTCAGGGCTTTTACACGATCCATTCCCTTTGCAGAGAACTCCCTTCTGTAGATTCTAATGATCTCGGCTCAAAGGTAATTGGCTCAAGGAAGCTGTTGTGGGTTGAGTTGTGTACCTCAATAAGATACATTCAAGTCCTAACTCCCAGTACCTGTGAATGTCATCTCATTTGGAAATAGGGTCTTTACAGATGTAATCAAGTTAAGATTAGGTTATACTGGATTAGCGGGGTGCCTAATCCAATGATTAATGATTTTTATTTTTAAAGAAGAGGAAAATTTAGGCATAAACACACAGACACATACAGGGGAGAATGCCATGTAAAGATGAAGGCAGAGATTGAGGTGACACATCCGTAAGCCAAGGAGCACCAGTGATTGCCAGCAACCACCAGAAACTAGGAGAGAGGCATGGAACAGATTCTTCTCAGAGCCTTCAGAAAGAACCAACCCTGCTGACACCTGACTTCAGACTCTGGCTTCCAGAACTGTGAGAGAATAAATTTCTGTTGTTTTAAGCCACCAACTTTGCAGTAATTGGTTATGGCAGCCCTAGGAATCTAATACAGATGTCTTCCTGAGTTATACAAATAAGGCCAGGTTCTTCTAAGTGCATCTTTTCATAGCATCAGCTACTTTTCCTAAATAGCATGGATCACATCTTGTGGTTATATATTTGATTTTTTTTGATCAATATTTACCTCTCCCCACTAAATGGAAGCCCTGTGAAAGCAGAGATAGAGTTGGGTTTTGCTCTCCCTGGTGACTAGCATAAAAACAGTACAGTACCTAATAAGTATCTTTTAAATGAAAGAAAAAGTGAACGGGTTGGTGATTGATGGGAAGAGAGTACAGCACCGGCACTTTTGGCCTGGAGACATGAGGAAAGGGTCGATCTGAAAGCAAAAGATCTCTCTCTCTCTCTTGCTTTTGCTCAGTTAGATTCAGAACATTTGTCTTTCTAAAAGTCTGTAGGTAGTGATAAGATCGACAAAACAGTTCATAATATCAGGGAAAACAGTCAACACCGACACTGGTAATAAATACTGTAAAACTGTGAAAAAAGGAAACAAATCATTTCTTTCTGTAAGAGAAACTGATGCTCTTTATATCCTCTCAAACAGCACAATACTAATGATTTGTGCCCTCAATGTAGACAATCTAAAATTGTAGACAATTTTTAATTGATGGAAACAGTAAAAGTGTACTCCCTACTTACATTCTTTTAAAGACATTAATTTATTTTTATAGTAATTTTTTTAAGTGCAAGTTTTTGTAGTTCAGTTCCAGTTCCCTCTAGTCAAGGAATTGTTAAAAACTCAGGTTAACTGACTAGTTTAAGTATTCAGAATTACAATCAATTTGGGGGTTGAACTTTTGATCAGACAAATTGGATTTCAGAAAATCAAATTCATTAGGCATATCTGTGGTGTTTACTTCTTCTTCAAGAAACACTTTCTTCTAATAACATTTCCAAAAACTTCTTTGTTAAAAAAATTTTATGGCCAATTAATATATTTAAATTGATAATCAGATTAGCCAGGCTAGAATTTAGCTCTTCTCCTGGTGTCAAATCTGGTCACTCTCATTTAATCTCAGATTTAATATTGAATCTGCTTCTTTTTCAAGAAACACTTTCTTCTAATAACATTTCCAAAAACTTCTTTGTTAAAAAAAATTTATGGCCAATTAATATATTTAAATTGATAATCAGATTAGCCAGGCTAGAACTTAGCTCTTCTCCTGGTGTCAAATCTGGTCACTCTCATTTAATCTCAGATTTAATATTGAATTCTCTGCTGGAAATCACTATTGCCTACACTGGAAAAATACCAAGGTTTTTAAAACAATTTTCTAAATGTTCTATGTTGGCTAGAGAGGATGAAGTTCATTTTCTAGAAAGATGCCCGCAGCTTTTTCTCCTTTTCGGTGTCTCCCATCTTGTCTTTGTTGTTAATTATTGGGTCACAGTCATAACAGGGGCAACTACAATAGGAACAGACCTCCTGGGAGGGCCACGTACACCACAGGCAGTCATTACCCTAGGTCAGGACTCCCTGAGAAATGGAGAGGCCATGCAGGAAGTGAGCTGTGCCAACAAGCTTCCTGCAGATCCTGTAATTGTCTGGCGAAATTGATAGGCTCTGCTTGTGAAAGTCTCTGTCATTTTCCCCTCCTGCCTCCCTCTCCTCATGACTGGCAACTGCCGTCTGCAGCTTTTACAGTTTGATATATAATTTAGCCTCTCATGCCCCCTTGAATGTGCCTGGTGCTATTTCTCCTTTTGAGATTGCATCTTCCTCAAACTTTTATGTCATAGTCTTGTTCAGATTCACTCTTTGCTGTCGAATAGTTAGCACTCAGGTTTGAAAAATATACAGAAAAAATGGAAACAACTGTCAGATAAAAAAATTAAACATAGAGAACTAAACTGTTTTATTAGCGATTTAAGTTAAATTTTACATCTCTTGTCCTTTTGACCAAAGTATGCACATATGGGCTCAGAGCTTATCAAATTGTGACAAATGTCATGTTTGTTGAAGGTTCTACATTGGAGGCTGAGTAACTTGGAGGCACAGAATAATAAAAGCACATGCAAGCAAGCCAGTTTGTTTTTATGTGTGACCATTTTTAGATACAGGACCAGAAGGATATTTTCCCCTCATTCTCAAATTTTGGCTAGGAATGAGTATTCATGATCAAGCTAGAATCAAACCAAGATAGAAATGATAAATATCAACACCCAGAACTCTTATGAAATAATTTTTGCACTAAATTTCATGGTTTATAGATAGCTGTCAGTGATCCAACTAAATTAAATGCTCTTTAACACAAGTTTAAGCAAAGAAAAGCCTATTTAGTGGTTGAGAGAATAAAAAAGAAACACAAAATGGCACCGGTTGCCTACCTTCCTTCTATACACACCCCACAAGGGAGAAGATTCTCAAGGATCCAGGCTTTCTCTTTTTAGACTTGAGGTAGGAGAAGTTTATGATGGACACTGGATTAATGGCTTCTCTTAGTCTGCAGATTGGCTACACCAGTGCCCAAGTGTGCTGTCTAGAGGGAAACAGATGAATAGGATTTCTTTTTAGTGTCTTATTTAATTGGAATGGCACTGTTCCAATGCAGCATCCCTAGCCTGTGCCCTGGGTCCAGATACTTAAGTTCCTTCCTACATTCTGACCAGCAAAGCAAGGCTTGCTTTTCTCTTTAATTCTGCTATTGTTACAGAAGTGGTGGGAGTGTGTGTGTGTGTGTGTGTGTGTGTGTGTGTGTGTGAGAGAGAGAGAGAGAGAGAGAGCACGCACAACGTCAAGGGCTTTCCCTCTCATTTATACTCATTTATTGTATACTGATTTATAGAAGTTGAGTTCTAACTGTTGGCATACCTGCTTGACTTAGATATAAGTTATATGTAAATCAAAACATTTTTTTCTGGCAAGGTTATGTAGAACTAGGTTATCTAGTACATCACATATTTTAAAGCCCCAATAGATCCAGTGTCTAACATCTAAATTATTATAATATTTGTTTCAATTTTAAAGGAGAGACAAAAACAACAATATTCTATGGAGACCTTCCCAATATACAGGCCTTAACTTTTCTTATCCCAGCAAAGGTTAGGAAATTACAAACAAAATATTAAGACATGTCCCCTGTGAAGGCTGGACAAAATTTAGTAAGCATAATGAGTGCCAACCATGTTTGATGACATGTTTTTCTGCATGATATGAGGTTTACTGAGACTGACATGTTGCACGACTTCAGGGAATGTCATTCATGTATGCTCCCTAGAGTTGTGCAAAGTGGTTGTACAAAAAAAAAAAAAAATGATATGGTCTTTCATTGGTTTGCTATAGTCCAAAGAATGATGCTGCCTTCTTAGCATGGAAAGCTCTTCACAATCTGGCTTAAACCTCATTTATCACAATCTATGTTATCTAAAGATTTGACTATAGAGGAGCTATTCACTAGCCACATTTTCCTATAATTGGCCTGTACTCTTCTACCTCTCCTGGCCTTTGCTCATGCTGTAACCCTAATATAATAAAGCAGATAAAATATCAACCAACTATAACATAGTGTAAGGAAAACCCTAAGACACCATGTGTGTTTGAGCTGTAAGCTAAAGGAAATTTAAAGAAAATAAAGCTAGAAAGATAGTTTAGGTCAGCTAAAGGCCTTATTTAGTAGGTCACATGGATTACTGATGACTGAGTAGGTGTATGTCACAAACAGAGTTGTGTGCCAGTAAGCCAAGGTGGGTTATAGTAAAAAATAAATACTGCAGTTGTTAAACAAGGTAGAATTAGGTTCTACCTTGAGGTGGAAACAGAGAAAGACAGATGTAGAGGGATTTCCATGGTAAGAGAAGGTAATTGACAGGAAGATCTTAGGAAGTTGTTTACAGAGGTGGTTTTAAAATAACACTAAGACACAAGAAAAGAAGATAAGTAGAGAGGCAAGTGAGGTGGGACTAGGGCCGAGCAGCTTGGGAAACAGAGAGGAATTAAGAAAAGTGTATTTTTCCGCCTTACGGTGAGCTAGTTTTCTTGAATATTTTATCCACTTAAAAAATTACCTAAAATTTCTAGACTAACAACAATAGCAAAAGCCAAGAACAGAACAAAAATAGAATTCCAGAAATATAAACAAACACCACAGATGGCTTTATCCTAAGGTTATCAGCCAAAATCTGATGACTATTTGGCGCTGGCAACAGAAAACAAACCCAGTGTTTTAAGAGTAGGTTTTACTTTTTATGAAAGAGTCTGTATGAAACTGGGTTCTCAAAGAAAACTAAAAACCAACCTGCTCTACAAGAAGAGCACCAAGGCAAATTGCCTATTTCAAATTTGCTGATGTGTGAAGAAGGGGGAAAATTATTCCCTTACATAGAACCACAAGTCATCCTTGTGGCTGAAAGACCAGTGCTCTTAGTGAATAGAGAGAAGCAAATTCAAAGGCTCTTTAGAGAAATACCTCTTCAACACAGATCTCAAAAAATTCCCCCAGATAGGAGCATTCCCTTCTCTCCACACCCTCACCAGCATTTGTTATTCCTCATCTTTTTGATTATACACTGTTGGTGGAACTGTAAATTAGTACAACCACTATGGAAAACAGTATGTAGGTTTCTCAAACAACTACAGATAGATATTCTATATGATCCAGCTTCTGAGTATATACCCAAAGGAATGGAAATCATCATGTATAAGGGATACCTGCACTCCCATGTTCATCGCAGCTCTGTTTACAATGTCCAAGATACAGAATCAACCTAAATGTCTATTGATGGACAATTGGATAAGGAAAATATGGTATATATACACCATGGAATACTACACTGCCATAAAAAAGAATGAAATTCTCCCATTTGCAACAACATGGATGAGCTTGGAGAAACCTATGTTGAGTGAAAGAAGCAAAGCACAGAGGGAAAAATACCACATGTACTCACTCATAAGTGGGGGTTAAGAAAGAAAGAAGGAAGGAAAGAAAGACTACAGTGGTTTGTTAGACTTGCAGAGGGAGAGAGCATACCTACGGATACAGAGTGGCATGGGGGAAAAGAGGAAGGGGAAAGAGGTCAGAGATAACTGGGTGGGGGATATGGGGTATAATCACAATTTGTGGTAATGGGCATGCTACCAGTATGGATCTGGCCATCACATCTTGGGCACGAATGGTGACAATCAGCTTTGTGTCTTCATGAATATTCATAACCAATAAAAATAAATAAATTAATTTTAAAAAAATTCCCCAAGATAAAGTTTCAAGGTAGAAAATTTACTGATGGGAGAGGAGTATAAAATCAAACTCACAAAGATTCAAATATTGAAATTAAGAGGCATAAAATATAAACTATGTGTACTAAAAATATTAAGAAATAAGATAAAGGACTGAAACTATAAGCAAAGAACAAGGGGCTATAAAAATAAACAAACTGAACCTTTAGAAAAGAGAAAAAAATAATTATAGTGTAAAATTAAATGGGTGGTGAACATCAGGTTAGATACAGATAAAGAGATATTTAGTGAACTGGAAGATAAATTATTCAATAGCATAAACAAAACAACTGATTTCAATATATATAAGGATTAATACAAATGGAAATCAGAGTGAAAAAGTCTAACATATATTTCATAGAATTTCTGGGAGGAGAAAATAGGCAAACCTGGGGAGAAGTAATATTTGAGGAGATAACATAGCTTTAGAATTTAGCAAATGTCCTATGGAAAAACTTCAGTTGTGTGTTTGAGTTTCTTCATTTGTCATTGCTCAATGCTCTGATCATGAACGAGCCCAGATTTTCAGCCCCTAGTGAGAGCCAGAATTAGCAAATCTGCAAGGGAAAAAGCAACTGCAGATCTTCAGTTTCTTGCCTTTCTAGAATTTTAGTCACCATAATCTTCCTTGCTGCTGCAGCTCTCTAATGCCTAATAGGATTTTTGTAACATATTTGGCTTTTCTAATTGTTTTCAGTGGGAGTGTGGACCTGTCATGAAGCACTTCATTCTATCAGGAAGTGAAAATTTAGTGCAGCTTCTTTGATATTTGAGCATATTCAATTGGTTGGAGCATTTAAGAAAAACCCATTGTGGCTGGAGGAAAGTTATAAATGGAAAGAGTGGTAGCTGGGAGTGAGATATGTAGAACTTGTAGACTATAAAAAGAATTTGTTTTTTAAAAAAAAAAACTTTAGGGCCAAAATGTGGTAAGAACCGAGGCCATGAAGGAAAAAGTCTCAAAGGAGAGAAACAAAATACAGAGAAGGAATATAATTCTGGGTGGGGGGAAGAAGGTGTCCTGGGATTAGACTGAAGAAGGAAGCAAGCTTAGATCCAAAGACAGTGGAATAAGTTAATTCACTTTGCCATCAGATACTGGTCTGTGGTTGTGTGGTGCAGGCAGAATATCTTAAAGATAAAGAGAATGCTAATTTCTTCTCCTTAGCCTCATAGTTAGTACAAATAAGAGAAAAAACAGCCTTTACTTGAAAAATAAATTATTCTGACATTGCAGAAAGGCTCTGGGGTCAAGTTAGAAAGCTTCTCAAAAGAAGTAGCACTTCATGTGACTGTGTGTGAAAGCAGCCAGAAGCTCGCCAGAGCTGTGTTTGTTCACTTTGCTGAAGGACGCAGCATTTATTGGATAGATCCAGGGAGGGAAAATAGCACTAACAGCATAGCAGAGTGTGAATAACAAGGTACAGGCAAACATCTGCACACAATTCAGCCGGATAATTTTATCTTATCGTCTGCTATACCCAGAATGCATGAGTAAAATCTCTGAAATATGTTCATTAGAGCTGCAAAAGAGAATACTTCTCTCTCTTAAGGATAATTGTCCTCTGATTTCTTGATTCCTTGGAATGCTTGCTGCATTAGATAAGCCCATTATGTATGTGTAGAAAACCTGTATTGATCAAGCTGAGTTTGAACCCCAAAATTCCAATAAAGTCACTTATCTTCTGCATCTTAAGCAGCAATTACTGGAGAGAATTCAAAGAGCACTTAGAGAAAATGAATGGTCACTTGTTAAGGCAAAGAATATGTTTGAGGTGCTGTGTGACCCTTGGCAAAACCATCTCCATTTTGGGTTTCTTCACCTTTCAGATCTGCAAAGTAAGTGTTGGTCTAAAGGAAGTCTATGGTTTTTCCAGGGCAGAAGTGCTCTGACTATCCTCAGGGTAAAGTGTGTGGCTCGGAGGTTGGTGGTTCATTTGATACAAAGCATTGAAAGAGGGCAAAGCCTCGACCTTATGCATAATTAAGGACTTGCAATTTAAAACTACAATACTGTGTTTTACATATAAGATAAAAATCATGTTTTAAATGCACTGGTTTGGTGTGGATGGGGGAAACACTTCTGCATTGTAGTGGGAGTGTAAACTAGCACAAGTTTTCTGCAGAGCCATCTGACAACATAGTTAACAACTGAAAATGTTTATACCCCTTAACTTAGACATTCTACTTCTAGGAATTTATGCTATAGGTGTATTTGCACAGGGTGGAATGATTTTTGTATAAGGCTAACTATTATAGCATTTCTAGTATTTTGGTACTGGAAACAACCTAAATATCAGTACCTATAATGTAATATCTCTAAAATGGAGTATTATGTGGTTATTAAAAAATAAAATTAGATTTGACAGGAAAATCTTAAAATATATTAATAAGGAAAGACTCTTGCAGAAGTGAATTACCTTAGCTATCTTCCCAAGACTTGAGTATCAGGAATGGATATAAGGCCAGCAACTATTCACAAACTCTTTTTCTTAACATTTTTTATAGTCATCTGGTATAATGGAAAAAACAAACAAACAAATAACAGTGATACTATAGTAGTTAGTACCTATCATATGCCATTCAGTATGATTTGAAATTTATGTAGATTCTGCCATTTATCCTAAAAAGTGTGATCTACCCAAATACGACCTCCATTTGTCAGGTGATAAAACTCAGACTCAAAGAAGTTTAATGATTTATCCAGAGAATGAGAGTCAGTAAGAGGTTGAGATTTATACCTGATTCTTCCTACTGTCAAGATTAACTGTGTGTTGTCTCCTAGGCTTTCTTTGTGGGCATGTGAACCATAAGTTTTATACAGGCAGTTAAACAGACACTGTAACTTAATATATATTAATTAATTAATCCTATGTGTCAGGCATTATGTTAAGCCCTCAGCAAATGCAGCCTAGCTATTGAGTCCCAGAAGGAACAGAAATGAACATGTGTTCTTGGTGATGCCTAGGGCCCATCTTAGATGCACAATCAGTATGAATCAATGTAGTGTTTTGGAAACTTTACATATTTTGTACCACTCTCACAATTTTCACTATATATCCACATGACAATTTAATATTATTCAATCAATTCTTCTCAACTCTTTTTTTTCCCTTAAAGTTCATCTATTTTGGCCTCAACCTAAGCAGACATATCTGTAAAACCAAAGTTGTGGTGTGTTAGAAATATTTTTTTCTAGTACATGCTACAATAAATTTTCTACTATGAGAAAAAAAATCCATTCATGCCCCACCTAACAACACACTTTGGGAAATACTGAATTAATGCTAGATTGTCTCAGAGTGACAGGGTCCCCCTACAGACCCCTGTAAGGGTAAGAGATTCTCTTACTCAACTTTTATGATGGTACTGAGCACAGAAACACAACGTATAGCTACAGTTTCCCTAATATTGGCACATCCTCCCTGCTGACGTATATCCTGCTCCAAAATTGGTAGATATATACATTTCTCATCATGCAACACCCTTTCAAAATGTTTGACTGTAGAAGATGCATAACAGTGGGCTTTAACAAAATTTGTAATGAGTCAATGACTAATATGTAAATCAGGTCAGAAGTACCAAGAGTCTCCTTAGCCAAAAGGAGTTGGAACAGGAGGTTTGCAAGAAGCCATGCATGATCTAAACCAAATGCTTTTACAGGCCAGAACTTGAGCTATTTTTGATGTGAGCTACAAAAATTGGTCTGAGCTAGAAAAAAACTTAAGCTGGGAATGATTTCTCAGCATTTTTTTTCCCTAAAATTATAAGTCAGAAAGGAGGGCGATTTAAATTTGTGTTATATACTTCCAATAAATATGTGCCTATTTTCTAAAATATTTCCTTAGGTGGCATTCTTGGAAGTTTCCAATTATTGAGTCAAAGAGTATGAAAATATTTTACACATTTAGATAAATACGGTGAAATTCCAGAAAACTAGGATCCGAGTGACAACAGGATAGTGTCAACTTGAAAGCAATAAAGCAAACAAAAAATTAAAATAAAGAAATAAAATTTAAAAATTAATGTGGACCAAAGAAAGATTCACAGTTCCTTCAGCCCTGGGTTTCAGACATTAACTCTTAAACCTTGAAGAGAATCAATATCACCTGAGGAATTTGTTAAAAATACAGAAATTAGGCTACACCCTTATAAATTCTGAGTTAGAAGCTCTGAGGTAACGACTAGGAATTTTCATTTTTACCAAGCTCTCAGGTGATTCTGACACACATCACATTTTAAAACACTGACTTAATTGACAGCTAGTCACATGGGAGGAAATATGATTACCAAAACATTTTAATTGTAATTAGTTTAATAATGTACAGAATAAGTAGTTCTTTCACCTTGTTACTTTTCATTCACAGTTTTGACTTCTGTTTCTTCAATTCTAACATGAACATTTTCCCCTACATTTCAACATTCCTTAAATTGAGATACTTCTTAAAGTTGATGTATGTCTTTTTCTGAAAGAAAAGTTAGCAAATCAGTGTTACAAAATACAATGAATTATATCTTAATCAAAGAATTACAACATGTGGACCTCAAAGGTCGACAACATGAGGTCACTTGTGATACTGGATTTCTGGGTTCAAACTGAGTACTCTGAAACCAGCACGTAGCTGAGGTTACTTCTGGGGAGTGAACCTAGCAACTGCCCAACAGGGCAAGCTGGCCTTACTCTTTGGAAATGCAGTGACTCACCTGTAGTAAAACAACCATCACCACCTCAACAGCATATTTTGTTTCCTTGTGAAAATCATCCTCCCAGTACAGCCAATGGTTAGTGCTGGTGATAGGAGTGGAGAAGTCTAAGCGTGATCTTTTAATCTAAAAGGAGGTATTTTAAATAAATCAAGGAGTTCCATTGTGTCAGCAAATAAGTTCTGTTAAATGAATGACATAAATAATTTAGATTTTTGGAGCTGTCCAGTGTTTAAATGCTATTTTATAATTCTATTATGAAAACTGAAATTATATTAGGGGAGTTGAGAAGACCTCAGTATCTGTTGAGAAGGTTAAGGGTCTATGTTATGAGACCCTTAGATATACTTGCATGCATTTGTGTATGTAAATAAACACACACACAC
>NW_007728810.1:128067-131187 GCF_000696425.1 Galeopterus variegatus
ACACACACACACCCCTAAAAATATTTATGTACACATCTATTCTTACTTGTATATGCACATGCCTATAATTACACATATATAAATATCTCTAACACATATGCACATGAATCTACAAAGGCATCTCTCTATACAAATATGTATATAGTTGGCCCTCTGTATCCATGGGTTCCACATTGGTAAATTCAACCAACCGCAGATTGAAAATACCCGGGAAAAAACTGCATCTTGACTGAACATGTACAGACTTTCTTGTCATTATTTCCTAAACAATACTGTACAACAACTATTTACAAGGCATTTACATTGTATTAGATATTATAAGTAATCTGGAGATGATTTAAAGTATACAGGAGGATGGGCATAGGTTATTTGCAAATACTGTTATTTTATATCAGGGACTTGAGCATCCGAAGATTTTGGCAGCCACAGGAGTTCCTGGTAGGGTAATAATAATGATCCAGGTAACATATGCTGATGTACACAGTATATGTTTCAAGCTATTTTAAAAGTGCAATCAATATATTAATTACGTATTAACATGTATTTAATATATTAATGACTGAAGTCAGTCTAAAGCAAAAAGGAGGTGAAANTATTAACATGTATTTAATATATTAATGACTGAAGTCAGTCTAAAGCAAAAAGGAGGTGAAAATATGTTCTAGTCTTTTTTCTTTTGTTCTCCTGTTTGTACTCTTTTTAAAGGTCCCATCATCCTCCACATTGCATTTTACTTACCAATGTGCATTCCTTACCTCTCTCTTAAGTTAGAAATGAAAGGCAATGATATTCTACTTGTCTTTGCATCCTTTAGTGCCTAATAGAGTGATATGCATATAATAGAGACTTAATAAAATCTGAAGGCATGTTGAGTGTATAAAATGAGTCAGAAAAAAAGAGCTCCATTATGAGCTCTTTTACTAATTACCTTCTTGAACTTGGCAAAATCATTTAATTTCCTTGGTACCCAGTTTACTCAACCTTAGAATCACAGGGTGGGTTTAGTTATTCATTGAAGGATCTTGGAGATTTTTTGTTTTACATATTTAAAATTAAAAAAAATATATTATGAGTGCTTTATAACAGTATGAAGATATATGGATTCTGCTGCAAAATACAATTTTATCACTTCTTCCATCAAATATATTAGGTATCAAAAAAAAGAAAAGTCAAGTAAAATACCTAAAATCAAAAGGTATAAATTTTATATACATCAAAATGTCAGGGAGAAAAAAGAAATTAAAAGGCACAGGCTTAACAATCAGAAGTCCTAGAATCTAGTTGGGCTTTGCCACATGCCAACTGGGTGACCTTCAGAAACAAGTCAATTAACATCTCAGGCTCCATTTCCTGGTCTGTAAAATAAAGATTATAACACTTTCTTTATCTTTTTCTAAGGACTTTTAGAAAGTTCATAAAGATAATATATGTGAAAGCAGTTTATATAGTGCTGTACAAACGAAGGTTGTAGTTTTATCCCTCAATACCAATGTTTTAATGACATTAAACTGTATATTATTATGGCACAATGAATTAAAAATTCACCAAGGCTCTGCTAAAGAGAACCATAAAATAAGTGATAGATGTGACGGGAAACAGCTCTGAAAACTTAATTACATTATGCAAATACAAGGTGATACTATTATTTTATATCTTGATGCAGATTTCTGAATTAGTTATAGAGATGCATTCCAAATAGTAAATGTCTAGCTAACAAATGAATGTTTCTGAACTGAGAGAGGAATACAATCTCTATACTATTTCTTATATAAACCAGAAGTTTTAGATTCTTAAATCTTTCTGATCATTATTCACTAATGTTGAAAAGACAATGTGTTCAACGACAACATTTTGCAATAGAGGAGACATGAATGGATCTACTTTGAAAAATAATTTTTTAAAAAATTTCTATTTTCATGAGGACTTTGAGGACATGGACTTAATGGCAAAAATGAATATGATGATTACTGCCAAGAAATAGATGCTTGTGCTGGTACAAGGGGAAACATACATTAAACCCAGAGCATGCAGTTCCCTAGAGTCATAATAAGGTAATTGCCAGTCCACAGGAGCGATGATAAAACACTATATTCATTATTCACTTATTAGCTCATTCAAGAAGTATTTATTTTGCATAGGGTACTTTGCTTAGAAGTGGGGACTCAGTAGCAAATAAAAGGGATAGGTTTCTTTCCTTCACAGAATTTTCAATCAGGTGGAGAAAACAAACACTAAAGAACACAGACTCAGGGAGGCATATTAGTGGGAGTGCAGACAACTCAAAAAAACCAGATACTTATGAGATGTGGGGGCAATCTAATTTTATTAAGCCTCAGTTTTTCATCAAATAAAATGGTATAGTGTTATCACTGATCTCATAGGTTTTGAGAAGATTACATGGAGCAATGGGCATAAATCATAGTGTGTGATCCATAATAAAATTTTGGTATGAGGGTACTTCAAAAAGTTCATGGAAAAATGAAATTAAAAGATAATACAAATCTGTCTGTGAACTTTTTGAAGACTGTTCATAAATGGTAGACTTTATGCTGTTAATAATGATATCTTTATCAGCTATACAACTGTAGACTAGTTAAATAGATTTTATGCCATGTTAGAACATTCTTCGAGGAAACTTGCTTTATTCATAATTTAGAACCTGAAAATTTATGCCATGTTGCACTTTGAATTGCTTTCTGTGACAAATCTCCCACATTCTGACCTTTGGCTTTGTCTCCTGTCTCCAACTTCACACCTACCATCAGATCCAGGTCTCAAACTGCTTCTCCTGTTCTGGCCTGCCCTTCTTGGCTACAATCCATATTCATTTGCAAAAATCACGTTTTCCAGCTAATCCAGGACATAACTGCACAGCCCATCAAATCAACGCTCCCACTGTGTTTGCTTCAGGTGGGGGAAGGGATTCAGCCAATTTATTTGTGATGAAGCGATTTACCCTCTCTAGGTCTCAGTTACCGCATAATTAACATAATTTGATTAGACAGTGCTGTTTTATCCATCGTTCTATAAACTCCTGCTTCTCTCTGTTTTTTACAAAATTTTATTTTGGTGTGAAAATCATCATATTTTGTGTACAGACCCTTCTAAAATCATATGAAA
>NW_007728810.1:131669-134074 GCF_000696425.1 Galeopterus variegatus
CTTCTCTCTGTTTTTTACAAAATTTTATTTTGGTGTGAAAATCATCATATTTTGTGTACAGACCCTTCTAAAATCATATGAAATCTGTTGAAACAGTAGGAACAAATAGGCCAGGGGACAAATTTTAGAGTCCCTCCACTAATAGTGCTTACATAGGGCTGCAATCTCATCTCTTTGTGTGGGTTTCTCACATTATAAAATTGCTTTGTCAATATCAGTAAGTGGAAGGAAGGAGAGGGGACATTTTAAAACTAGGAGTTAGATGTTCCAGTCCATTGCTTCCTCACCCATCTTAATCTAGACACCATAACCACACAGTACCTAGGACCCACCCCTTCCACTCTGATGGAAATAATGGTCATGTCTATGAATGTTTAAAAGCAAAAATGGAAAGGCACACATTTTGCTTCAAGTCCAGACACTTCCTGTTCTCCTTCTTAAGTAAAAGCCTGAGCAGTAACCCTTTTGAGAATACTAAGGATTGAAATAAATTATCTTTGTTATGCTAAGTTTATAAATCCAAGTAATTCTGGTTAGACTGGGTTCCTTTAAGGAATATGGTTAACAATTGAGAAATATGTGTATAGGCAGGGGAGAAGAGTGAGAGTATAATAAAGCTGTCAAAACTGGCAACCTCCAAAAATAAACCACATCATGAATATTAATAACATTATATATGTATTAATATATAAATATGTATAATATTAATTTAGTATATATTACATTTAAAGTATTTCTAGCCAGGAATAATATACAAAATTGCTTAACATTTGTTTAATTTCTTTTGACGGTTTACAAACTAGGAAGCCTTTTTGCAAGTGTGAGGCTTCATTAACATCAAGTTTCTATTTTTTTACATGAGACATTTTTAATAAACAGCAGCAACATTAAGAAAAACAATATAAGCAAAACTATTCTTCTTGGGGCTTTACATGCATGAATTCACCTAAAAAGGTCCAAAGAAACAGGTTATACCTTATTTACTTGTGAGGAAATAAACAACAGGATAAATAGTAAAATTATAAGTACATCAGGGAGTCTACTTAATTAATGGCAGACTGGATAATTCTGGCCTATCCCCAGCCAATAAAGACAATTTAAAAGGCTAGGAAAAACCCTGCAAATTTTAAAAAGCATTGAAGAGCAAATGAGACTATAAAAATCACCAGGCTGAGATCTGGAAGGAAATAGAATCCCACAACCAAGAACATAGAGTACTCAGGGCTTTTACTCTGGTGGTATCTGCTGATCTTGGAGAAATGGCTAAAAGTCTGGACTGAGTTTCTGGTAGATGAATGTGGGGATAAAGGGGAAAAGTTGGAATCCAGGTAAACAATCCTTGCTTTAGGCTGGAACTTCTAAAGAAGTTCCAGAGTGTCACATCCTAAAGGCAGAGGTAAACTAAAAGTAACTGAGTACTCAGAAAGACTGCAGCCTAACTCTAAGTAATCTGGGTGACACAGAAAATCTCAAACCCTGGATTTAGATTAAGGCAATCCCAGATAGCTATTACCAAAAGGAGCCTGGAAAAAGCAAAAGGAAATTGGTTTGGGGGCTAAAATTATTTCTACTAGTAATTATCAAAATACTGTGCTTAGCACATAAGCAAAGGTAATCAAGCACATGAAGAGACAAGACAGCATGAATAAGAACCAGTAGAACCAAAAGACAGCACAGACACACAAAGACTTCAAGTACTGTAATTATTGCAAAGGTCCTGTGAAACAACTGTGCTTACTTAATTCAGGGAGATAAAAGTCAAGCTTGAAGTTTTTGAAAGACAACCTGAAAATAGAAAAAGTGATATAGAAGATTGGGAAAAGAACAAAATAGAAATAATAAAACTGAAAAAGATTGCAACCAAAATTAAGAAATCAATAGACAAGTTCATTAGCAATTTAGGGGCAACAGAAGAGAGAATCGGGGAATGAAAGATCAAAGCATGGAGAAACCAAAAGATGGAAAATGATGCAATGTTGCTTTGCCCCCTACAGATTTGTCACCCCATTCCCTCTGGGTGACAGAGCCACAAAGGATTACTCAAAGCCCATCTTTTCTGAGCAGTGAGAGACCCCGAAGTGGTTAATCTCCCCTGGAACCCTCAAGCAAGAGGCATCCCTTCCTTGGGAAATTAACCCCAAATTGGGGTTCTCTTCCTGCATTTATTTTCCAGACCAGGAAGTTACAGGAAGAGAACATAGGTGGGGTTATAGTTTAACAATATAGGCTGGTAACTTTCAGTGAAACAAGCCAGATGACATTCCAGTAAGGCAATTAAGTGGTCCTATGAACAAAAGCTTGGTCTTAGCAAACATTCCTTCTCCCTCCAGCAATTTTCCAGTATCTAGTCTGTCCTTGAGCCAGCAACCTTGCTGTACCACAAATCTTTATCTTACACCAGAGAC
>NW_007728810.1:134480-134851 GCF_000696425.1 Galeopterus variegatus
CTAGTCTGTCCTTGAGCCAGCAACCTTGCTGTACCACAAATCTTTATCTTACACCAGAGACTTTATAGCCTGAGGAAAATTTTCAGTCCTCCGCAAGGTCAATATTTGAAACTACATGGCTTTGGAAAACCAGGCCCTGTGAAGTACATTTGCTTTAAGAATCCTCTACAATGCAAGAGACAAGAGAAGATAAAAGACATTCAGCAGAGCCATAGAAGTATCCAAGAGACAGAATGGGGCTGAGGCAATATTTGAAGAGAGAGTGGCTATTTTTTTTCTAGAACTGATGAAACACACCAATCCACATAGTCAAGAAGTTCAGTGAATACCAGGAAGAATTAAAAACAATGAGGAAATCTTAAATGCTGTCC
>NW_007728810.1:135087-195698 GCF_000696425.1 Galeopterus variegatus
AATCCACATAGTCAAGAAGTTCAGTGAATACCAGGAAGAATTAAAAACAATGAGGAAATCTTAAATGCTGTCCGAAAAATAGATGGCTGACCTACAAAAGAATAACAATTAAACTGACAGCTGACTTCTCAACAGAAATTTGAGAAGCAAAATACAGTGGAATGACATTTTCAATAATGAGAAAGTAACTGCCAAATTCAAATCCTGCACCCACTAAAAATATCCTTCAAGAATGAAGGTTAAAACAATATTTTAGATGCATACTAAAGAAAAGTCAAAAGGGTGTTCCTCAGGGAGAAGGAAATGATACGGGAAGTGATACATATCTGGGCAAATGTAAATGAATATTGATAATTTTAAAATATGAATATTTCTTTTGATAAATATAAAATTGTAATTCACAAAAATAATAGCATCTAATTCTATGATTCAAGAAGGGTCAATATGGTTTAAAGGACTAGGAGGAAGATAAATCAACGTATTAACATCAGACTTTGATAAGACAAAAATATGTTATAAATACTAAGATTAACATTAAAAGAATATAAAAGTCTATAATTTCCAAATTAATAAAAGGAAGAAATTAAATAAATAAAAAATTTCCTGTCAGTCCACACTTGATTTTAGCCAAAAGGCTAAGAAGCAATATTTATATCAATCTAAAAGTAGTTAAGAAAGGAGAGGGAAAAAGCTAATATAGAACTGTTGGGGCAAACAGAAAACATATAATGAGGTAGTAGATTTAAATTTAAATATTAGTAATTAATTTGGATAAATTAAATACACCAATTAAAAGACAGAATTTGGCACATTGAGAAAAAACAAGCAAACAAAAAAGCCAAAATTATGTACTCTCTAAAAAAATCATATCTATTGGGCTGACCCCGTGGCGCACTCGGGAGAGTGCCGCGCTGGGAGCGCAGTGACGCTCCCGCCGCGGGTTCGGATCCTATATAGGAATGGCCGGTGCGCTCACTGGCTGAACGCGGTGCGGATGACACCACACCAAGGGTTGCGATCCCCTTACCAGTCACGAAAAAGGCAAAAAAAAAAAAAAAAAAAAATCATATCTATTATATAAAGCTATAAAATAATTTAAAAATATATATGTATATTTATGTTACTATATTACACATAACCCGCCGTGGGTTCGGATCCTATATAGGAATGGATGGTGCGCTCACTGGCTGAACGCGGTGCGGATGACACCACACCAAGGGTTGCGATCCCCTTACCAGTCATGAAAAAGGCAAAAAAAAAAAAAAAAAAAAAATCATATCTATTATATAAAGCTATAAAATAATTTAAAAATATATATGTATATTTATGTTACTATATTACACATAACACAAAAGCAAAATTTAAAGAAGCCTACGGTGGGTGCATTAATACCAGAAAAATAGATTTTACTAGAGACAAATAGGGCAACTTCGTAATGATAAAATATCCCTTAGGAAAACATGTCAATTCTAAATTTGTATGTATATATTTATACAGTCTTGAAAAACATAAAGCAAAAGTTGATCAAAAGATAAAGAGAAATGGACAAATTCATAATCATAGTAGGATTTTGTTTTTTTAACACTCCTTTCTAAGTAAAACATAGCTCTTTCAAGACATCTAGTGATATTATCTTTAAATCATATTTCTTCCAATATAAATTGCAGGAGGGAATAGGTATCACTTAACATTTTCCCAGGGCTGGGGCCTCTTTGAAAGCAGTCACCCTAGAGACGATAAGTACTTCAGAATAATTATGGAACTCCATACTTCCTTTCAACAGGTATCCCTCCTATTTATCCTGTGTTTTCATAAATAATTTGCAATACAGCAGTATTTGGTGGTGCAACATTTTAGAGCCAGTGAACTGAATGATTTCTAAAGGGTCCTTCTTATCTATAACATTATAAAAATATCACTAATTGGTCTTTGTACTCTCTACCCAACTTTGCTGCAAATGACTAATCTTATTATTTTGCTTGTGGTTGCAATTCTCACCCTGATGGTTTTATAAATACCTGTGTAATTTAAGGATGTTCTTATAACTTGCTATCACAACTTTCAGGTTTGTCTCCGTGCTCTTTTTAGGTATCTCTTCTCTCTTCTCTCTATTTTTCTTTGTTTTTGATGATGCATTTTGCACATGGGAAGTTCCTTGTGTAAGTAACAGCTTTTTCCTAAAAATTCCTGTCCATGATTTCCCAAACTTCTAAATCCTTGAGGATTTGCACCAATGAGCTCCAGAATACCTAAGGCTGGAATTTCTTATTTCTTTTTGTCTCATAGAGTGATGAGTATTTGACCTGAGATTTTTAAATGCATCACCAGACTCAGCAAAATGTAGCTAATTTAAGGATAACAAGGGACAATGTCAGGCATAAGAGGAAGGTGACAATGTTTTGGTCTCATTAGAAGTGAAATAAAAATAAATTAGATCATCTGATGTTAAAGATGCCAAGTTTAATAAATCTATAATGTACTGTTCTCTTGATATCAATGTAACTAATGTTTTTAAAGAATTACCTACTTAAAAAAATTAAAGGTAGAAAAAAATGAAAGGTAGTTTATTTCCATTTGCATCCTCTTTTTTTCCCCTCCTCTGCCACCCCATTTCATATGGTTATTGTAGGAGAGATTGCACTACAAAAACTACTGTAGTTACACGGCATCAGCAAAGCATTTCTAGGAGGGGAAAAATAAGAATGTTGTGTGATTAATTATATATTAAATTTTGAAAAATTTAACCATGTATCAGTACCACTGTACTGCAACTAAACAAAATAGTTGGAATTTTATATTATAACTCATGAGTCTTGCATTTCAAAGAATCCCCAAAACTTGTGTTACACTTGGGTTGGTCTTTTTAAGGTATTTGGGCTTTATATCCTGTTAATCTCATTTTAATATCAGATGAGAGAAACAATGCCATACATCCTACATAATCAGACACACAAAATCTAGATACATATGTATTTTTGCAAAAATATTGATTTACATGGCATTTAATATCCTAGGATTTTATAACCACTTTATAAACTAGCATATAATACTGTGATTTTAACCTTGACTTTCCAGCATACATAACTCTTTAAGAAACAAAATAGTTCTGCTTGAATTTCCTGCACTCAATCTGTGAAAAAAGATTTCATCTTTACAGAACAAAATACAATTTAACTCAACAAATTAGCAGCTTCCCACGTATGTTAACTGCAAGAGTGTTCAAACTAATAAGGACATCATGTAAAATAACTTTTCCAAAAATAGGAAACATTTGTATGATTTAAGAAAAAAATTACTCAAACAGAATAGGGGAAGAGTTTAACACAATGACTTTGTACATTCTAGGTGTTGTGTTCTACTACAATTTTTTCTTTAGGCTGTTAACATTAATTTCGCGCAATACCATGAGGTGAAGTTTGGTCACTGTTTTCAAAGAAAGAACTTCTTTTCTCTTGATGTTGGGTGTCTAATCATAGGCAATTTTTTAAAACAGGTAATCATTGGTCAAATACAGTAAAAAAGTTGATACTACCCCTTAATATTCACAAGTTAATTTTGTCTTACTCTTAGATGCCTTTTACATAGTGATTTTTAGCAATTACAGCCTTGTGTCTCATTCATTATGCAGTCTGTATAAACCATCATTAGACATTTCAGAAGGAACATCACATGACATAAGATGTACTCCTTCTGTCTTATCCACCAGCCCGTGCTATGTAGTTGTCTCTTTACAGTAGCCTAGAGAAAGCAATCCCAAAACATTAACTCTTTTAAAAATATAATGAATGGTCTAAAACTCAAAAGGAGAGATGTATAACTCTCCTAACTAACTACCACTGTGTGGTAGAATGACCTAATAACTTCTCACTACCTGAGGGAAAGCATTTTCACATCTCCAAAGGGGCTTCAGTCAAATTTAATTCAATATCCAGAAGATGCTATTCATTATAAAGAAAGACAATTCACTTAACCAGACACTAAACTGAAGACTTATTTTGTGCTAGGGACACTGCAAAGTAATAGGGCTAAAAGATAAATAACTAATTAAGTTAACTATTCTTTAATTCATAAATCTACATTTTTTTTTTAATATTTACTATTTGCCAAGCATTAAGCTAGGTCTTTAGGATACAAGGCACCTGAACTCAAGTTCAGCTTTCTATTCTAGAGTACTTATAATACAAGATAGTTTTCTTTTACCATCTAATGTGCCATATGCTCACAAGTGATGGTCCCATGTAAACACGCCAAACATACATTTTCTAGCACCATTATTTTTGTCATCTTTCTCTCATTTGTTTATCACATCTGCAGCTTGATATAATAAGGCAAGGTGTTATAGAACGATATCTTTTTATGTCTTGCTCTTTTTCAGTAACAACAACAGAAAGAAAAAAAACTCATCTAATGTGCTGTGTACTTACTGTGTCTGGCATGGGGTTAATTCCTTATAGGCACTGTCTCTTAAAATCCATCTAAAAACTTTATGAGGTAAGAACTATTATTATTTTCATTTAATGATAAGACATTCAGGTTCAGAATGATTTGCTAAATACCTTGAGTTAGTCAGGCTAATAGGAGGCTCAGCTTAAACTCAAAACCAAGTCAGTCACATGGAATGGAGATATAGAAGGAAGGTTTTCTTGTACCTATTCCATCTTCATTCATAAAGTCTTCCCAAGTTGGGTAAGTTTGATCTGATTTTTAAAGAGTTAGATCAGCAGATTGATAAGTTTTCTTTTCCTCTTAAATCACTGTCTAGACAGATAGATATAAAAAAAAAGGAAAGAAAAAAAGAAGGAAGAAAAGAAGGAAGAATGGAAAGAAAGAAGAAAGGAAGGAATTTCTCCCTCACATAATATTAGGATGTCCCTGAATTAAGAGTTAGCTGATATCAGTTTTAATCACAGATAATGACTGTGGCCAAGACATTTAACCCTTTCCTGTTTGTTTTCTCATTGATAGAGTCATAATTCCAGCCTTGCTTAGCTCACCTCCTCATTTCCTGAGGATAAAATGAGAGGATGCTTGAGACAGCACTTTGGAACCCAAAAGAAGATGATCAGGTGTCATCAATGAAAACCTTGGTGGGGGAGAGGATGGGGAGGAAGGACAGAAAAATTGCTAAGCTTTATGTCTCTAAATATAATTTCAAAAGGTTAAAGCAGGGTTGAATGCTGTCAAATAAGAAGCTTCTTCTGTAAAATATTTATTTCCTGAAAAACTTTCCAAACAAAGCAGAGGAAACTCAAGAGTTAAAGGGGAAGCTTCAGAGTGTCATGGTTAAGAAGCAGACATTAAGACCAGCTATGCAGCATGGTTTGAAATGAGTTCGGTCATTTCTATCTACAAGACTGTAGAAGTTGTTTAACTTTTCTAAGCCTGACTTTCTTATCTATAAAATAGGAATGATAACAGCTATCTGACAAGATGGTTGCAAAAGTTAAATTAAAATAATGTAGACAAGGTGCTTGGCATGTGCCTGACACAGAAATTGCTCTATAAAGGGTCTCTGCAGAGTCTGATATGCTAGATAATTTCCTATCAATATGCTTGTATTTGTTTTTTTTAACTGTGGGTGAAGGCTGAGTGATTTCAGTTCAGTTTAGAAGGTTGATAAAGAACGCAGGCAGATTAAGGATGTCCAGAAGTGACAAAGATTCTTCATTTGGCTAAACTCTAGTCAGGGTCCTGAACCTTCTCCTAAACCTATCTGTGAACTTCCTTGAAAATCCAGATTTAGCAGTGGACCCTGATAAGTCAGTTTGGCAAAAACTCCTCACCCTTGATAACCAATCACTCTCAATATCTGATCAGGTTCCTCATCCTCCACCATCCCCCACGTGACGTCTGATCACCCTGGCCTGTCTTCAATAAGAATCCTGTTAGATTGGTTTTGCCAAAAATCCCTCTGCTGTGGGTTGATTGAATTGTGTCCCCCAAAGTCCATATATTAGAAGCACTGTAACTGTTGAGGGCGGGAAATCCTATTATGGTAATTGAAGGTGGGACCTTGAACATGTGATTAGACCATGCCTAGTGAATGGATTAAAAATGGTGCTCATGGGTGCGGTTCTGAGGGCTTTAAAAAGGAGAGTGCACCAGGAGCTCTCTCTCTGCTCCACCATTATCTGCAATGTGAGTCCCCTGGGTCACTGTTGGCACCACCAAGGCCTTCACCAGCTGGGTTCCCTGGACTTTGGACTTCCTAGCCTCAGAAACTATAAGCAATAAATTCCATTTTCTTTATAAATTACCCAGTTCTATGTACTTTGTTATAAGCAACAGAAATGGACTAATACACCTCCTTACCCCTGATGTTTCCTCTTAGTTATTTTCCATCCAATGACCCAACCCTGCTCCTTGGCTATAAATTCCCACTTGCCCATGGTGTATTGAGGGTTAGGTCCAATCTCCTCCACTGAAAGACCCTGTTGCAGTGGTCCCTTACGCTTGTTGTGATAGTCCTGAACAAAGTCTTTCTCCTTATGCTTTAACAAGTGTCATTGACTAATTTTTATTTAACAGAAGAGTTGAGGCAAAATTGTCAGACTGCAACAAAATGAATGAGCTGGGAAATGAGGGTGAGTGTCCCAGGCCAGAGACACAGAGGTGATGTGATACAGAAACAAGAATCATATTGGTTCCATTTTCAATGGACTAAGGGAGAGAAATCAATGAAGCCACACAAATCTAGTTTGGCCATAAAAGGCACTACTTGGAAGTTTTAGGAAAAGAAATCATTAAAGATGAAAGAAATTCTTTGGGAGATATGAGGTAATTTAGACTTCTGAATAATGCAATGGTAATATTTCAGTTCACTCAAGACAAACCTGCTGTCCTGGTGTAACTATTGACAGTGCCCTAAAAGTGCCCAGGTCTGGACAATGAATTATATTTGGGGGGGGGGGTCTCAAAAAGTTCATGGTACTTTTTTTTTATTATCTTAAATTCAATTTTTCCATGAACTTTTTCAAATACCCTCATATAGACCCCCTGCTTCTGAAGGCTTGGGAACAAAGGGGTACTATTTGGAGGGATTCTGGGTGAGACTTTTATAGAAGTTGTGAAAGCAGTAATTCCTCGAATAACGTGCACTTAAGTTCATGGTCATGTTTATCCAGGAAAAAGAGCTTCAGATTTAGAGTCCCAGCAAACGCAGCAATGCCCTCTTCTTCTTTTTATCTAGATTGTTTTCCTCCAATTGCAACAATAGTTTTGAAAACTGGGTCACCTAGATTTCAAAAGTATTTTGTTTCAAGCCATCTGGGGCTGAGGATGATTTTGAAATTAGCTGTTCTTGTATCATGGCAGAAACCTGACATTAACACAGTTTTGCACATCTCCCAGTGTTGCAGCATTGTTCTGGGTATTTGATATTCAGAAGATGTATCAAGAATTTGAGCCTTGGAGAAACAAACTACTCAGCATTTCAATTAGGATCAGCGTGTTGTGCATACAAAACATCAGGACAGAAAATCTTGGAACATGTTGAATTATGAGTTTTTTGGGTTTTTTTCTTTATATTGCCAAGCAGTTGCAAGTTAAATTCTATTCTGCATGAGCGATCTCTTCCCCTGCCCCTGAGTTTTCTTCTAAGAAACATGGTTAATAGAGACTCCTGATTTGCACTCCGAATTCTTACCAACTTAGGTTTCCAGTCCTTGTTTAGTGAATTATTCTCATCACATTTAATTGACTCTGTATAAAGTTTTGATTAAATGGCATCTACAAAAACAGGTCATGTGACTCCATGTATTTCCCATAATGCCCCAAATAACTATTAAATGATTAGTGGCTTCATTTGCAATCACTGCCATTTTTGTGCCCTTCCTCCATCTTGCTGGAGTAATTCTTTTTTACCATGTGTTTGTGGGACCACCAGGGTTCTATTCACAGCTGCTAATTATCAACACAGGAAACAGAGATGGCTCCATCTTTTGCAAAGAGTTGAGTGTGTTAGAATTTAAATACAGCTACTTCTCTCTATCTGCCTTGATGGCGGGTAGAGAAGAAAACATAGGGCTTATTGTGTTCTTTCAGATAATAATAATAAGAATGAGAGACAACACTAATACTGATAATAATTAGGTACTGAGGACCTTAAGTTTATCATGTCATCAATCCTTACAAAATCCTGATGGGGTAAGTACTATTGTTACAGGAAAATTCCAGGTCACACTGGCTAGATCTGGGTTCTTGCTATCTCATACAGAGAATTGGATGAGACATGCCAGAAATGAAAAGTAAAAGCAGTTTTATTTAGCAAAGGACGAGAGAAGAGTATACTCTGGAGAGAATGGAGTGGGCTTGAGCAAGAGAAGAGTGCTCAAGAGCCCCAAAGGTTACATTACTGAGTTTTAAGTCTTCTTAGCTGTTTTTGTGCCATTTGGACATCGGTTGAGCCCTAAATGTAATGTCTGTCGTATTGGTTAAAGAGATTGGTACCCTAGCTGGTGGGAACTCATTGGTCTAACTGAATGGTGCCCAAGGTGGGGGGCTCCCTGTCTGGAATTGTCTTTGTCTCCTGTGGTCGTTTCTGCACATGTGCATACCTGCTCAGGAAACTGGTTTGTCCCATTTGCAAATAACCAGTTTTTCTTTCTCCCGCTCATGTCTCTATCTAGCTTCCTGCCTCACTGTCACTCCTATTGTTTAAGTAAGGAAACTAAGGCTTAGTAGGGTACCCAATGTGACACAGCTGGTACTTTTTCCATGAGATCAGGATTTAAACTCAGGTCTGTCTGACCTTCGCATTTGCTCTTAACCTCACGCTGTGATGTTTCTCTTTCACAGTGTGAAGTTCTGACATGCCTGACACCAACCTGCCATTTGATCTTACAACGTTCATTATATTAGAATTCTTTTGTCTTCCTGGTACCTTAAAGGAAATATCTAAAATTAAGATCTTTAAGATGCTTACAGAATTTTAAATTGATAGAGATTGGCTGTGCAAAGCTACTTGTAATTTAATCAAGGTTTAGGTGAAGATATTTTTAATCCCTTAAACTCCAACGTTCTTAAGGCGAAAGATGGTATCAATCACTTCATCACCATTAGTGAACACAATAGTTGACAGGTAGTTGTCACTAAGTAATGCTTACTGAATAAATGTGGATTAAAAATAGAAAAAAGTTATTTATGATAATATCATGCACTTTAGATGTGAGAGTAGCTCAGATAGAAAAGCTGAAATGGGAAACTTCAGTCCATGCTGGACTGTGTTCAGCAAAGGAGGGAATGAACAAAGAAGTCTGTCTTTACAATGTTTATGCTGTTACTGCACTACCTCATTCTTGAATTTCCTCATTATTATGATTTTGTGCTGGAATTTTCCATTTTGTGCCCTATGCCCTTTTGTTTTTTCTATTTATTTGTGATAAACTTTCCATACTTCCATTTGCCATTGCTGTTTCAGCATCTTTGCAAGTAAGGTTATTGGCAAAAACAGATTGCTTTCCAGGAACAACAGAAATTGATTTTGGAGTAAGATTTACAAACTACATGCAGATCATAACAAACTGTTAATAAACTGCCTTCTATTTCTAATGGGTGTGAACACAGTCTGATTTATCCTCTTTGTACATGGGGGAGGTGGAAGGGAAACCCTGAGAGCCCTTTCACTGTCCATATAAGGAGGAAATGCTCTCCTGCAAGAAGCAAAGGAAATACCCGCCTCACAGAAGATTTGCAAGATTACATGCAAAAGGTCAGAGCAGGAATATACTGAAAATGGTATTCCTAGGGATCTGCATATACTGGGTCAGGACCCTGAAGAAGGGCTCCTCCAAGATCCTTCCTTTTCAGGTACCTCTATTTCAGTGTGTCTCTCTCCTGCCAGACCTCAGTTTGAGTGCTGGCTCTGCCAACAACATGACCTTGGCCAAATTACTGAAACTGTCTTAGTTCCCTTAATTGAAAAAAGTAGATGGTGTGAAACTCAAATCAGACAATTTACAGAATATGAAAGTGATTTTCAAAGGGTAAAGCACACTTCAAATGTTGCTTATTATTATCACAGGCATCATCTTTCAAAAGTTTCTACCAATTGAGTGATTAATGATTTGCTAATGAATAGACTTAGTTAATAAATGCCCATCTCAAAATTCTGTTTATCAGGTATGGTACTTAATGTGTTTCAGCTGTTATACTTTCTAGCAAACATGGCTATTGGTAACTTAGGGAAGGTTCCATTTCAAGGAAATAATAGTCAGTGTAGTGGGCTAGAATGAGTATTGGTTTGGAAGTCAGGAGTTTGATAGTTCTGGTCTAGTTTGGAGTCCACCTTGTTAGCACTCTGGGCAGCTTTCCTCTCTGAGCCTCAGGACAGATTAAATGAGGCAATGCCTATAAACTAATGCTCTTTCACACCCCTCACTCTGTAACCTGCCTTAAAAAAGAAATATAGTAAGCTGTTTCTCACCAATAATTCTCCAGAGATGGGGAAATTAATCTCCTGATTAAAATTAAAAGTTTGTTTCAATCATTGTGAAAAATATTCTAGGAAGATTAATTCATTTGATTTAAAGAACATTAGCTATTAAGGGGGTATCTCAGAGTTCATTTAATCAAAACCCTGGATTTTAAAGATTTCTGATGTTGACGAATGGCCAACAGACACATGAAAAAATGCTCAACGTCACTCAGCATTCAGGAAATGTAAATCAAAACCACTTTGAGATACCATTTCAATCCAGTTAGGATGGCTAATATCCAAAAGACTGAGAATGATAAATGCTGGTGAGATTGCAGAGAAAAAGGAACTCTCATACACTGTTGGTGGGACTGCAAAATGGTGCAGCCTTTATGGAAAATGGCATAGAGGTTCCCCAAACAATTACAGATAGATCTACCATATGACCCAGCTATCCCACTGCTGGGAATATACCCAGAGGAATGGAAATCATCATGCCAAAGGGATACCTATACACCCATGTTTACTGCAGCACTACTTACAACACCCAAGAGTTGGAACCAGCCCAAATGTTCATCATCAGATGAGTGGATAAGGAAACTGTGGTATATCTACACAATGGAATACTACTCTGCTATAAAAAAGAATGAAATACTACCATTAGCAACAACATGGATGGACTTTAAAAAAATTATATTAAGTGAAACAAGTCAGGAACAGAAAGAGAAATACCACATGTTCTCATTTATTTGTGGGAACTAAAAATAAATAAATAAATATACAAACAAATAAAGGATGGTGGGGGGAGAAGAAACAATAATCACAATTCCTTGAACTTGTTAAGACAATTGAACAGATATAATGGTGGGGGGGACCGGAGAAGGGGAGGGGAGAAAGAAGAACGGGTAAAGGGACACGAAAATCAACTACAATGTATATTGAGAAGTTAAAATAAAAAAAAATTTAATTTTAAAAAATAAAGATTTCTGATGTTGAGTATTTATGTACATTTTTTACACAAATTTTATGTGAACCCTGTATTGTTTCAATATCAGAGATAGGTAACTGGTAGCAATTTGGGGAATTTGGGGTCAATCTTCACACATATCTACTGAGTATTTCTGTTTCCCAACTGAGTTCCCAAATTAGGGAAGAAGAAAGAGGTTTGCTAGAAGAGACAATGAGCCTGACAGGATGAGATGTGAGGTGTCCTTAGTTACTATTCATGCATTAGATACATGATTTAAAAGACTGTGTAAATGTTCATTTACCTTTCTTACCACAGGGATGAGCATTTGTCATTTTAGATATGATATTTGCTGACTATCTGATGTCAGGCCCAGCAAACTCCATTAAAAAATACAAATTTACAGAAGAAAGCCAGAATGTTTCTAGAAATATTTATTATAATACAGAAATTTTGAATGCTGTATGTAATTGTAATTTTTGAGATTTGAGTATTGCCCGATCTGAAAGACTGAAAATACTTCCCACTTTAATGTCAAAACATCTCCTAATAACATTATAGAGCTGAAGCATATGATTGTCATGAAATTTTTTCTTTGTGCCCTGTTTTAGCCTTGCTGTAACTCTGCTCTTGTAGTGTTATAAATCAAGGCTATAAATAAAGAAGAATGTGACTTTAAATTTTTTTATTTTTAGACCAAGATATTCAAATACTTTTTCCTATACAGGAAGAAATGAAGAAAGTACTTACTAATAAATAGCACTGAGATTTTAATTTCCCTCAATTGAGATGGTGATGATAAAAATTTAGAACTGAAGTCATCAAAGGTTGGAAATGTTAAACTGAGCACAACCTTCCTACTTTCGTAGTCTTTAAGGCATATATTCTGACCCTGAATGCAATTAAACTGATAGACCTCTAGATTTAGCTATTTAACATAATATGTAAGGATTGGTTCCAGCAGCTGCTGATTGATTTCAAGATTCTGCTCATGGAATATGTTCTTTCTTCCACTGGAAAATAATATTCTCATTAAAGAGAATCAGTATTCTTCTTGATTGATTGTTGGGTTACTTAAATTTCTGAGTTAAAGCAAGTATCTTATTTAATGCACATATAAGGGTACTTCAAAAACTTCATGCAAAAAGGAATTAAAAGATAATACAAATCTTTGCATGAACTTTTTGAAGACCCCTTGTATATAGATATACTTGGCTTTTTTGTTTGTTTGTTTGTTTTGGCAAAATGTATACGTCGGGCAGACAACTTATTTGGAACTAAACATTACTTTAGAATTTCCTTTACAGAATGTTAGATTTATGGTGGTAAGTGCATTAGTATATATGAAGTTGATAATTAAGAGCTTGGGCTTTGGAGTGAGAAAAGCTTAGGATCAAATACTGGCTCTGCTATAGATGTGAGAGCTTGAACCAGTTATGTTTCTAAGTTTTAATCTTTACATCAGAAGAAGAGTGATTAGAGTGGCAGCTACTTCACAAGATTGTAATTATGATTTAATGACATCATGGATGATCATGAGTAAAAGGATGTTTAATGTCAAAGTTTTAACTAAGGCCCCAGATATAATAGGTGCTGCAAATCAAAGAGAGATGCCAAATCAAAATGGAAGTTTCAAGAACCAGTTTCATGACCTTTGGATACTTCAGCTGAGGATCTTTAAACAAGATGTAAAATGTTTGAGGGAGGAAAGAGGCAGATTTGTTTAGGTGATTTGGGGAAAGAGGCTTTGGAGGATGGTATGTCTCACCTGCTCCTTAACCCTCACCAAGAGAAGGGGTTCATCTCACAGAAACCTAGTGAGGGGCTTTAATGAGCTCACCAGGAGAGCTTGAGATGGACCTCCCAGAGTCTTTGAGGAAATGGACTTGGGCTGGATTCTCAGCAAGAAAATGTGGAGGGCGGCAGAGAATCGGCTGAGCTGCTTTACCAGCTCAGAGGAGGACGGCTGTGTTGCATCTGCAGGGTAACTGCACTCTGCAATCTCTCCAGCAGGCCAAACAGCGGCTTAGTTCCATCTTCATATGTAAGCCACATGAGGAGAAAAGCTGGCCTAGGGGTCTTTTCACTACACCTGAGAGGACCACCTGGAAGGAGCAATGGGGCTATCTGTGAGGGTCTATGTGGAGTGAATTCCCAGACAACTGGCAGCAGAATGAGGGGGTGACCAGCCAAAGGGTGACATTTCCTGGCTCATCAGAATAACAGCTCCAGGCCCACAGAAGAGCCTTTGAAGAACCCACAAAAATGTCCACAAGACAGAAAGTCAGCTTCGAACTCATTTATGTTGTGGACAAAAAAAGCTGCCCAGGAGAAGAGAGCCTGAAGCCTTCTTGAAGCAGTACCTGTCCAAGGAATGCCTTCTCTGTCCCTTGGCCCCCTCCCCTTTCCAGTGCTCCAGCTTTACAGAGGGAGTTGGAGGGAGAGAAAAAAGACAAGAAGATCCGCCCCCACACCTTAAATCAAGTTCAGAGTTGTGATTATCCCCTGGACTAGACAGCTGAATTTCTGAAATGAGAAAATCTGTGATTTAAAGATGTCACAGGACTTTGTAAACTGACCAGAAAAGTCACAACCACTGCCATTTTCCATCCAGGCTCAGAGAAAAACTGTGTCTAGACTTTACATTTTAAAGAGAACAATGGAAAATAAAAATAAAGTGTTTAGATTCATGTTCCATGAGCTGTACTTATTCAAAGCACAACTGATTATGGGTATAAACAGCTCTCTCTCTTTCTTTAATCAGCTGGAAAATCTTACTTGCCCGGCAAGAGAACCTTATCCATATAATCATATGGTGCTTTTTCTTGAGTCACACCTCTAACTGCCATCCTGGCTTTAGCCAGATGTCACCATGGGTGAGGAGTGCTTGTTATACATACTCTAGCACAATGTCACGTAAGGGCAAATAATATATAGAGTGGATATGTAGGTAACACAAAGATCTAATGTCTAATTATAGAATCAGAATGCAAGACACGCACTAATCACAGATACAAAGAAGAAATTGGAGACTGATTATGTTTACATACATAAAAAATTTATTTACTATCAATACACTGTGAAGCTGGACTGCACATAGCTGGAGGCTAGGGAGCTGTGACGAATAGGTCTGGTTATAGACTCACAGTATCCCAGACAACTAACTCTTCATCCTCATATGTCTGACTTCCTAAGATGAAGTCAGCCAGTACAGGGAGCCGTGTCCCCTCAGACCTGGAAGTGTAGTATAGATACATCCTGCTGCAAATACCCCAATTAACTAAAATACAAACTAGCTAAGCTAAATTGTTAGGATATCACCTTATGAAAATATATTTTACCTTACTTAAGTATAAAATAATTTTAGTGCTTCTCCAATTATAAATTTTAAGACATTTGCACAGAGTATATTTAAAATAATTCTAATGATAGCTGCATTGCAATAAACTTAGATATATAGTTTTCAAAAACTAGAACTTTTCCAGCTTCAGAATGTAATATACCAAAAAGCTATTTCTTAGAGATTATATTATATGTGGTATTTATATGTTTATTTCTTTGAATTGCATTACTATTTTCCCCCTACGTTTTCTAAAATGAAACATATAACTTGTTTAATATATAAGAAGGTAAAAGTTATAAGTATATACTTTTTCCTAGAAGCAAGGTATTTTGCTTACTTCCTCAATTAATTCACCAGAATATTAAGAATCATTGTTTGACTCTGAATTGTCCATATAGCTTGGTAATATATTTGTTACTCAGTCAAGGAAATACTTATACAGAAAACTGGTAGAGACAGGCAATCTTCACTACAGGTATAAACTAACGAAAAATAGTTTTCTTTCAGCAAAGCACAAGAAATTGTTTTCTTTCTAGCACCACAGAAAGCCTGAGAGCTACAATTAAGTACTGAATTAATGCTGCTAGTTTAGAATCAATGACCAGTACAATCAATACCTGAGCCTGAATAGAGTGTGAGCACAGACATCAGCACTACTGCTGAGAAGAAACCGCATTCACGATGCACTCCATCTGCTGCTCCACGTCCCTTAACCTTAACAGTCAAGGGGACAGTAGTACTAATGCTGGCAAAATCGTAAAAGGTCCAGCTCAGGATTTCATTTAAAAAAGCATCCTGCCCCCTCACCCCCAACACACACTATATTAAAAGCCAACAGCTTTGGTGCTATAAAACCACACTGCTAAACAGTGCTACTGCTACATTGGTATTGTGTTGATTGCTTTATCTGTGACCTTCTCTCCTTGTTCCCCACAAGCCCTGTGGGCCATATATATTTTTACACTATTGTATGTATCTTTCAGTGAATTTGCTGTGGGACTTTGGCAAGGCTATAATATGCTTCTTAAGATAACCAGAGACACCTGAAATGTCACAAAAACGCTGATGTCTATTTATTCAATGCAGCAAAGGTATGCAGGGCAGCCCTCTCTCACCCCTGGCCTCCCAGGGTCATTCCCCCAACATCTTACTCTGTTCATAAGTCAACTCATTCTTGAATTCTTCTGTGGCAAGGAGCAAGTTTGTTTTCATTCCTTCTGTAGTGGGTTGAATTATGTCCCCACAAAACTCACTAGAGCTTGAATTGTGTCCCCCAAGTTTTACATATTAAAAATTTGAAAAAAAAAAAAAAAACAAATTTCAAAAAAAAAAAATTTGGCTCCCACTGTAACTGTTAAGAGGGTGTGATATCCCATAATGGTATTTGAAAGGTGGAGCCTCGAAGAGGTGATTAGATTGTAGGACCATGCAGTAGTGAATGGATTAAAAATGGTGGTCGGGGCGTGGTTCTGAGGGCTTTAAAAGAAGAGGAGAGTCTGTCTCAGTCTCTCTCTCTCTCTCTGCTCTCTCTGCTTCCACCATCTTGCAATGTGAGACCCCCTAGGTCACTGTCACCACCACCAGATGGACTTTGGAATTCCCAGCCTCAGAAACTGTAAGCAATAAATTTTGTTTTCTTTATAAATCACCCAGTTTCAAGTATTTTGTTATAAGTAACAGAAACAGATGAATGCACATTCCTTCCTTTATACATATTCAAGAAATATTTATTGAACATTTGCTATATGCCAGGTCTAAGGGAAACAACTGACAAAGTCTGGCTCCCATGGAGCTTGCTATCTTGGAGGGAAGACAGACAATAACAACAAAAAATAAGTATGCAGTATGACAGGTGATGAGTGCCAAGAAGAAAAGGAAATCAGGATAAGGGAACAGAGAGATGGCAGTTAGTTTATGCAGCATGGTCAAGAGAGCAGATTGTTGGTGCCCAATAAATGCTTGTTGTGTACACGAGTGAGAGCAACTGTACATAATCCTACACTTGTGCAGTGTTGGTCCCTCAAGAAATAATGACCTGCAGTTAACTCTATTGCTCCCTTCCCCAGCCATTTCCTTTTTAACTTATTGAGTTGTTAATCATCCCTACACTATTTTGGTGTTAGAAGCAAATTAACTACTGAAATGTGAGTATTAATGGCTTAGAAAAATGTTCAGTGCAATGTTTGGTGAATGGTAGGTATCTTGCAAGGCTTGCTGACTTACAGCATTAAAAGCCTGAAATCGGACACAATTCCGACTCACCCTCCAGAATTCCACACACTGTTTCTCAATCTGCAGTGTTTGTCTTTCTCCTGGTGAGAAACCTTATGAATAATAATAGTAAACATAATCAACCTTACTGAGCACTTACTGTGACAAATAAATAAATGAGTTGCTGTGTTAGTTCTTTAGATCATCATCTTATAAGTTCTCACCCTGACACTGGGGGAGGTTCTGGGTTCTCATCGTTCCACTTTTTTTTTTTTTGGATAAGGAAACATGCTTAAAGAGATTACGGGACCTGCTCTGCATCACACAGCTTGCAGGAGGTGTGGCAGGCTTGGAGCCAAGACTGTCTGACCTGAGATACTCCAATGTTCTTCACTCCCAAGCACATTGTCTAAATAAACCTTTTATTATCTGTTTAATTTAAAGTAACTTTTATGTAGAAGGCTGGTTAACCTGCTAAATATACAAAAACTGCTGATGGTACTTGAATAATAGTACTTGAGTGGGTGTATGTGTGAAGCAGAAATCTTTTATTTTAATTAGAATCTATATCCCTCGCAACAAAATACAGGCATTAGACTTTGATCTCAAAGGAAACTTATAGCCCTGATATTTTAAAAATCTCTTCTGTTCACTACTGGGATAAGGTTGAGGCTGGGCAAGATAGAAACCTGGATTAGCTATTTATCCTATTGTCTCTCCATTATCCCAGAAAACAATTCACAGATAGGCTACCTGATGGACAGTCCAATGCTCCTCTGAGTTTTTATTTGGGGGTGTTTCATAGATCTAATATCCTAATGAATGTAGGCAATCTGCCCAGGGGATCTGTCTCCCTTCTCTTGTTTTTGGTCTAGGGTTTCCTTGTGAATTCTCCCGGGTACCAGAAGGCCCCTGAAGCCCTTAACTTCTTAATGGTGATCTTCTCCAAAAGGCTCAGCCTTGAAAAACAGAACTGAAAATTATGCTCCTTTGTGGAGGCTGGTATTTTTCCAAGGAAAATAAGAAGCCTGAATATAGACGTTCATCCCTGCAGCACTTAGTCTTTCTTTCTTCCTTCCATCCTTTCTTTCTTTTTTCTTCCTTTCTTTTTCTTTCTTTCTCTTTTCTCTCTCTCTCTCTCTCTCTCTCTCTCTCTCTCTCTCTCTCCCCCCCCTTCCTTTTTTCTCCCTTCCTCCCTTTCTTTTTCTTTTTTCTTTTTCTTTCTTTCCTCTCCCATCCTCCTCCACTTTTTTTAATGAACAGAGAAAAGTAATTTTATTTTTTAAAAAATTCTCCCCACTCGCACTGGTAGCCTGACAGTATGAATCTACTGTGGAGATTTTGGAGGCTACCATATATCATGCAGGACATTTCTCACATAGCCTCATTTTCCTTTGCAAGCCTAGCTTTTAAAGTCCTGGAATGGACCCAGGAAACAGTAAATTATGCAGAATCTTCTCACAAATCACTTCTCAGTCATCAAACTTGAAGACCGTATATAGATTACCTAAGAAAGTATTTATAAATGCAGGCGATGTTATTTGAAACTATTCTTTTCCACCCCAAATATATAATTTTGTCAATTTTTTCCCCCTTAGTTTTAAAAACCAAGATGGTGTCTTTTTGGAACTCACAGTGCATGAATTTCCAATCCACTAATCCAACCATAATGACCAGGGTGAGACTTGCATGTGTGATGTCTGGTTCACGAGAGACTTCCCAGGAGGCTGCATCTCCTCCACAGTTTTCTGTCTTTAATATCTGAAGTGGGTCTGTGATACCCTAACTCAAGAAATTTTGTGTAAAGTGACTCTCTCCTTCTTTATTGCCTCACTTCAACAGGCTGAAAACTTACCTCTGAGAGCTGTAGATTATTTGATATCCCCATTCAAATTTACATGCTTGGAGATAGGTCCTACTCTGGAGCATCTCATTTTATTAAGTCCTCCACTATCTTACTCCAGTGCAGCCCTGTTAATCTGCTTTACTTATTCTCTACATTTTTCATTTAGAGACACAATTCCTTTTTTAGAGGACTCTTTTGGAGAATTATTTAGGCATTTGGATAATCTTTTGTTCTCTTTAGAAAAAATTAAGGTAAAAAGAAAGTTGGGTTGACATTTCCTTAGAGAACACAAGCTAAAAATTCAGAATCAGTATGCTGACTTTATACATAAGGGGCATTTCTAGATCAAAATTTATTTTACATTTTATTATCTATCCACTGTTGTCTTGTTTGGGCAATATTCTCTCCCTTTTATTCACTATAAATTGGCCTATGTCCTTTCTTCTTTGAAAAAAGTATCATAATTATGAAGCGGTTTCCATTTTATCTTTCAGTACATAAAGAAACTGATAATCTCTTATTTATTTATTGAAACATAATTGATTGTACATATCTGTGGGGTACAGCATTGAATATCAATACCTGCGTGCAATATGTGATACCCAAATCAGGATAATTAGTATATTCAACATTACACAATGTAATCATTTTTTGTGGCCTTTCATCCCCTCCCCCTGCACTGTTTTCTAAAGCAAGTTACCTCATTTGTTCTGCACAGAGAAAAAGTCAAATAAATGAGCCAACAGAGACAATTGGCCTGTTTCTAAAATATAGCTGGAGATATCAAAGAGAAGACCTAGGATGGCTAATGAAATTTCTTCCCAACTATGCTTGTCAAAGGGAAAAGAGTCCTCTCTGGCCTGTCATGTCATATTTAGTGAAGACAGGGACACTATGTCTATAATAAGGAACCACCAAGTTCCAACTTGACCCTTTATATGGCATCATTAAGAACATACCCTATGGACTTCTTTGACATTAACAAATAAATTGCCAAAGAGTTTCAAAGGCCTACTGAGGCCTAGGACACTTCCATTTTGGAGGCTCCAGTTTACTAAAAATGAATAAAAACCTAAAATGATTCTCTGGAAGTTGTTACATATTTTAAACCTATAAAACCCACTAATACTATTCCAAAGCAAAAGATGCAGGGCAATATAAATGTGTTCCTCCTAAAAATAATTACAGCATTTATTATATAAAATTAATCATAGTTCACTAGAGGCTGTAAGGTCTTGCAATGGTATAAAAATTTAAAGATTTAAAATGGATTTGCTCAGCATCACTAGTCATCAGAGAAATGCAAATCAAAACCAAATTGAGATATCATCTCACCCCAGTTAGACTGACCACTATTAAAAAGACAGAGAATAATAAATGCTGGTGAGGATGTGGGGAAAGGGGAACTCTTCTACATTGTTGGTGGGACTGTAAACTAGCACAGCCATTATGGAAAACAGAATGGAGGTTTCTCAAACAACAGATAGAGCTACCATACGATCCAGCAATCCCACTGCTGGGTATATATCCAAAGGAATGCAAATCATCATGTCAAAGGGATACCTGCACTCCCATGTTCATTGCAGATCGATTTACAATAGCCAAAATATGGAACCAACCTAAGTCCACTGATGAATGACTGGATAAAGAAAATGTGGCATATATACACAATGGAATATTACTCATCCATAAAAAGGAATGAAATTCTGCCATTTGCAGCAACATGGATGAGTCTAGAGAAAATTATGATAAGTGAAATAAGCCAGACAAAGAAACAGAAATACTGCATGTTCTCACTCATAACTGGCTGCTAGGAAGGAAGGAAGAGAGGGAGCGAGAGAAAGAATGGGGAAGGGAAGGAGGGAAGAAGGAAGGAATGAAGGAAAGAAAGAAAGAAAAGACCTTCACAAGAAGTTCAACTTTCAGAAGGAGAGAACAAACCTAGGATGCTAGAGACGGGGGGTAGGAAGGGAGGAGGTTTGGGAAGTGACGGTTGGGCAAAGGGCATAAAGAAATAACATGATTTGTAAGAATGAATATGGTAATAATAAATAAAAATTTAAAATAAAAAAATTAAAAAAGAAAATGGATGATGGATGTATCTCCGTGACTGTGCACAGGTCTTTATGTGGATAGAGCATCAAAGTTTAAATGTGAAATCCTCTTCAGAAATGAGTTGACCCCCTCGGCCCCTATTATAGGTTCTGTAAACTGCAGTGTGCTTCTTGGACACCAGATCCTACAAGAAAACACAGGTAAACCTTGGGGATGAAGTTTAGATTTGCACTAACAAACATTTACCAATGACCTGAGGCTAGAACATCAGCAAAATATTAACAAATGCAAAAAAATAAAGACTAAACTGTGTTAAAATGATTTGGACAACTCAAGACCTATTCTTTTAGATTTCCACACTTGTGGGTTTTGTGGGATTCTGTTTGATTAACCACTCCTTGCTTCAGTAACAGGATGCCAAGAGTAACAAAGTCTTGGCTTGCCATCTCTGTATCAGCACTATAATGACTAATGATTGTCTTTGCTGTGCCAAGTTATGTCCTTTGTGTTCTCTCAGGAGGACAAAGATGCCCATTCTTCCCTAATCCCTCCAGACCACCATGGAGGGTTCAGCTCTTATGTTTGTTTTTTTATGGCCTTGTACTTCCCTCTTTTTATTGTTAATGATTATATGTGTATTTCTCACATCTGCCATCAAGCCTACAAATCATAGACTCTGTTCTAATCAGTACTTTTTTTATTTCCTGGGAGCTTAAAGATTAAAGAACCAATTTTCTTGGCTATGTCTTTTAGAAAAAGACACAAATAGCTTTGGGTGAATTGTTATGAATAAAGGGCCTCAATTTTAGTGCCCGGAATTTGGTGAATTTATTTCTGTGCTTTTGCTTATTCAGAAACTCTCCAAGCCTCAGATTCTTCATCCATAAAATGGTGCATATTACTTTGGTGGAGATTCATATATTTATACGGTGTAATAGAAACAGATGTCATGTTTTTATTGGAGTACAATATTATATATAATTATATTTAAGTAATATAGACAGGTATTTATAATTATTATTGTTTCTGATTATTAATTGTGTTGAAGTACATGGTTTCCAGAGACCTGAATTCTGGACAGATGAGATCAAGTTTTGAAATTCTGAGAGTATAGGATCCAAGTTGGGAAAATCCAAAAGTAAATAAATATATGGTTACAAAGAAATGGATTTTTGTTTCTATGGATTCTATGTATTAGACTTATCCAGAGGAAATAGGTATACTTTTTCAGGATTCTTTTGTGCATTCAAGCTCTCCTGGCATGTCAGAGCTTGACCAGACTTCAAGAACTGCTTAATGGCTTTTCATTCAGATATGCCTCGTAGAGGTACGACCTCATCTAATACTCTCCTAGAAAAAGTGTGATGACCTAAGTTGTATTTAAGGATGAAAAATGGGAATAGAGTTAACACAAAGACAGAACTCCAATCTGTCAGAAAAAGAACAATTTTCTGGAGCTAACTGTTCTTTTGGGACTTTAGGTTCTTTATGCCTTATACATTGGTGTTTATATATAAATATAATAAATATATAAAAACATATAAATAATATATAAAATAAAACTATATAACTTATAAACATACATATATATATGTAGCATTTATCATGGAGCATTTATCACATATATGTATATGTATATATATATATACACATATGTAGCATTTATCATGGAGCCTGAAATTCTGTATTTTCCTCCAGTTTTATACATACATAGTTTCTTGTATGTATAAAACTATACATAGTTTCTTGCCTTAAAGCACTAACTTATGGGCACTGGTTCATCTTCTTTCATTTATTACTACAAAAATACCCTTTAATTTTTCTAAAAAGATTATTCAGAAATTCTTATATGTATACATTTGAAGCATTACTGCTGTTCACATAATTTAACTTGTTATTGGTGACCTGGTAATCCCTTGGTTTGCTTTAGCATGGTTTGTTTAATGATTCCTACATCTTTGAACATTAAGCCACTTATTCTGTTAATAAAAAAATTAAGTCACCAAATGAGCCAGTGCCCATAAGTTAGTGCTTTAAGGCAAGAAACTAATTTTTTTTTCTAATAGTCTTCACCAGGACCAACCCTCCTTGCAAAGTCCGGAGCTTACTGGCTATCAGGCAGTGTTGATTCACAGGATGTGAAAAAGAGTCCACATAAGCACAAATCCCCCTCTACTTGCCCATCAGCCATAGCACCTAAATTTTTTACCTAATAGAATCTTCAGGAGCTCTTTTAAAAAACAAGGTTCTTTTAAACTTTGGTAGTGCCATGATGCAACCAGAAAAGGCTGACCAGTACTAAGCCACTCAGCTGAGCTTGGCCTGGCAATCAAGCACAGGGAAATGAACTCCATTTCTCTGCTGGGGATAAAGGCTGGAAATCACTACACATATAAACATCCCTGCAAGAAAAAAAGACATAAAACATCATTTCTACCTAGCCAGCAAGAGTTTCCATTCTGAGGATAAATTAAACTAGTTAAAGAATGAAAATTTCAACACTGGACACAGCTGGCCTGAAAAACATAAGGATTCTAGCAAAAACAATTGGTAATTATCAAGGTCATAAATAAACAGAAAGAGACTGACTTTCTGTTCTGAAGCAGTCTCAGGGCCACTTGGTCTACTTCAGGACTCATTGCATATCACATGAACAAATGCAGCAACATTCTACTAGTCTCCCCTTTTCCAGACTGTGTTCTGCAAACCATCTGCAAGGTGCCATCAAAGTTACTGCCTGAGAGTGTCTTCTCTATTCAGGATCATAAGTGACTTAACAGACCCCTCACATTTTATTTAAACCACCCCAAGGTTTAACCCAGCCTACCTTTTTCAGGCTTATTGTCCCAGAGTACTTCCCTAACGCTTTGTTCCAGCCAAATCGAACCGTCAGTATTCCCCATATATGTCCTATGTCTTCCTGCCTTTGCATCTTTGCATAAACTATTTACTCTGTCTAGAACATCTAAACACAAAAATTCTCTCAAGGCCTGGGTTTGCTCGACTATTTACTTGCTGACATATAGTCTTTAAGGTTTATCTCATATGCTACCTCTTCTGAAGGGCCATCTTCCCATACTTATTATTTGTAACAAGAATTGGAAACACTTGCTGAACGCTGAACCTGCACTGAGCACTCTGCTAAAGGATTCATGGACTTGCCTAACAAATGAGAAAGGTATAACATACTGATAGAGAGTATAGAACTCCAGGTTCAAATCCTGGCTCTACTGCTTGTTGGCTGTATGGACTTGGGACTTTATTTATGTACAGTGTTCTTCAGTGTCCTTGTGTGTGAAACAGGGATAATTATAATACAGCTAATACTAATAGAGTTATTATAAGGATTATGTGAAATAATACATATAAATTCCCATAGAACAGTTCCTGGCACATTGTAATTACGATGTAAATGCCTGATGCTATTATTATTATCCCTCATAATATGCTACAAGGTAGATGTCATCATTATTCCCATTTAAGTGATGAGAAAACTGAGGCTTAGAAAGGTTGAAAACATGGCTGACATGTGACATCTGTAACACACACATAATTTCTCAACTCTAAACCTGTGATCTTATTTTCTGCAATATGGGCAAACTGATTGCCTTTGTGTTCTATCTAATTATTTTCCTAGGGGCTAAACAATGACAATATTTGCAAATGTCTATTGAATATTTACTATGTGCCAGACAGTATTCAACACTATTCATGCATTATCTCACTTAAATTTTGCAGCAGACTTAGCAAGGGCAGACCATCTTTATACTCATTTTATAGAGGATGAAATTGTGCTTTAGGAAAACTTGCTCAGTCACACAGCTTACATGTTACAGAACTAAAACTCAAACACAGACTCTCACCTGAAATAATATCTTGCCTAGCTGAATTTAATCCCTCACTGCTCTGTTCTTCCAGTTGTCTTAGCAGTAGCTATTTCTATGCCACTTAGTACTTGCTTAGTTGTACATATATTAGACACTCTTGCCAACCTGTCATTCACCTAACAGCATTCACCATTGCCTATCTAAGAGTGTCTTCCAAGTAGTAGATGCCTAATAAATGTTGGACTAAATTGAACTTGGTGTTGGAAACTGGATTATAAAAAATCAAATGGTGCACATAAAATATTTTGTGTATATGCTGATACTTTAAATTACAATGACGAACCAGTCCATGCAGGAGCTGGAGTCCAGTTCCTTTACGGTTGACTCATGAATGAGAAGCAATGTTCACATTAAGTAAGGAGGCTCTTTGGAAATTGGATTGAGCTGGTATTGTGCCCCAAGCTTACTTTTTTGTTTGTTTTACTTATCCATTCCAAACCTCAGTTTCTGCATCTATAAATAGAAGATAAAAATAATACCTTCCTCTTAAGATTATTGATGGGATTAAATGAGTCTATTCATGTAAGCCACTTAGCTTTGTGACTAGTACATGGTAAGCACTCACAAAGTTTGCTTGATAAATAAAATCTCATTATTTTTAAAAAGTCAAATAATTAAAGAATAGCTCCTTATCATTCAAGCAATCGCTCTTGTATAGATCTGAAATCTTCCTCAGTGGGGTGATAGATTGGGTAAGGGACATGTAAAAAAACCTTATGATTTGTAATGATGAATATGCTAATAAAGAAGAAAAGAAAAAAAAATTTTTAGGGTATAGAAAAAAAATTTTAAAAATCGATTCAGTGAAAAAATAAAATAAAAATATAAAATCTTCCTCAGGAAATATCATAAATACTATGAAATAAACTAGAGCAAAGAAGAGGGCACAGAAACTAAATAACTCTCTTGGGAAAGGTGTTCTGAAAGGGCCAAGCAAGTGAGAAATGTCAGGAAGTGGGGCTGTGGAGTGGTAAACAGCTTCATTCTTAACTCAAGGGACACAATCCCTAGTGGGCACTTTTATGCTGTTAAGATGTGTGGAAAAGACTCCGTGGTGAGGGCTTTCCTTTGTTCTCCATTTTTACCAGAGAGTGAATTTCACATGCAGTACTCATTTATCTAGAAAATCTCATCTCCAATTTGTTAAAAGCCACAAGATTAATAACTGTGTAGAGTATGTAACCCAATAAGAAAAGAAGAGGAAACGTTTAGATTTCCCAAGGAAGATACCACTTATCTTACCAGAAAATACACACACTTGCATGTACACATATGTAATATCCCCTCCTCCACATCAGCATAGAAGACTACATTACATGAAATTACAACATTTGAAGGTTCCTGACTGCTATGGACTGAATTGTGTTCTGGCCAAATTCATATGTTGAAACACTAACCCCCAGTGTGACTGTATTTGGAGACAGGGTCTTTAAGAAGGTGATTAACGTTAAATGAGGTCATAAGAGTAAGGCTCTAATCTGATAGGACTGGTAGCCTTATGAGGAAAAGAAGAGGCAACAGAGATCTCTTTCCTAGTGCACAGAGAAGAGGCCATGTGAGGATTCAGCGAGAAGATGGTCATCCACAAGGCAGGAAGACAGCCTTCCCCAGAAACCAACCCTGTCATCACCTTAATATTGGTCTTCTAGCCTCTAAAACCATGTGAAAATAAATTTCTGTTGTTTAAGCCACCCAGTCTGTGGTATTCCATTACAGCAGCCTAAGCAGACTAATACACTAACATTTGTATTAAATTATTTCCAGTCCTCCAATAAAGATAATGATTACTTTTTTCCAGTGAAGAGTCAGGATGGCTTTTTAAAAAAAAGTCTTTTGTATCTCTTTAAAGTCAAAGAGTCTGTTTGGGAGATGTAGTTTGGATCATTTGACTTTCACACTTCAGAGAAAAAGAAAAATTAGTAATACTCCTACACATAACCCTTTTGTGTAAAGTATCTCTTTATTAGAAATCTCTTTCTTAAGTATCTCCTTCTAGGCATCAAGAATGGGCAAAGTGCCACAGGGAGACAAAGACTAGCCACACAGCCAAAACCAGTGTACAGGTAGCTATGACACAGACTCTTTGTTAGATGAATTTTATCCTTTTTCTTTCTCAAATTCTTTCTGGTTGAAAAGGATCTTACAATTCTATCTTCTTAGGCCAGCCACATGTGGCATTTTTGGTTGAGAAGGACAGAATAAAGCCCTGGCCTGCGTGGACTGATGAGGTTCCACAGGCCTTTAAGGACTGTAGGCTTACCGTGGTGCTGTGGCTTATACTCATTGGGAATATTTACTTATCCTTCCTTCCCAAAAGTACTCTGAGGCCTGTTCTATGCCTGGTACTGGGCAAGGCTGTGGGGAAAGAGCAGCAAAATAGCCCACGTCTTTGCACCCAACTTACAAATTAGTATGTACATCCAGACCACATGAAATTAACCAAATTAATAAACGGAAGATTTTCTGGTGATGGTAAGTACAGAAAAGAACACAAAACAGAGTAATGGATGACTTTAAGCTGTCATTTGGAGTGAGTCTGAACTGTGGTCAGGAAGTCTCTCAGGGATGAATATTTGATATGTAAGGAGGGACCAGCCACGCTAAGACGGAGGAGGAGAATTCAGGGCTCTGTAGAGGGAATTACTTTGTTTTGTCTGGAAATCAGAAAGAGGGCTGGAGTGGCTGAGGTGGAAAGGGGTGCTAGATCAAGAGGGCCATGCAGACTGTGAAGTCTGGCCTAAAGGTCTCTCTGTACATGGGGAGCTGGAACCTAACTTGATGTGTAAACAGACTGTAACCTGCTCTTATTAACAAGTAGCTGAGACTCAGCCAATCACAGCAGCCAAATTCAGTCAACCACAAGTTGTGGCCAAGTGTTCAAACCAGGCTCAAAAAAGGCAAATGTCCAGCTGTGACCAATCCGGCTATTTCTGTATCTTGCTTCCATTTGCTGTACCTCATTTTCCCTTTTCTATCCATAAACATTACCTGACCATGTGGCAGCCCTGGGGATGCTCTGAACCTTTTCTGGTTCTGGGGGCTGCTCCTTCATGAATCATTCTTTACTCAATTAAATGATGTTAAATTTAATTTGCCTAAAGTTTTTCTTTTAACAAGACCATGATCAGGAAAGGTGGGGATGTACTCTTAGCGCCTTGAGAATCCATTGCTGAGTGTAAGTTGAGTGAGTGGGATGAATTTATTTTGTTTTTACAAAGATCACTCTAACTACAATGGCCCGTGGGCCAAATCCAACCTGTAGTCTGCTTTCGTAAGTAAAGTTTGATTGGGACACAACCATGCCCAGTCATTTAAGTATTGTCAATAACTGCTTTTGTGCTACAAGGAGAGAGTTGAGTGGTTGTGACAGAAACCTGATGGGCTACAAGATCTAAAAATTTACTATCTGGCCCCTTCCAGAAAAGTCTGCTGGAGTGGAAGCAGGGGGATCAGGCATTAGGAAGCTGTTGCAGTTATCCAGTGGACCGGGGATGGTGGCTGGGTCCATGGTGGTTGGTAGCAGTGCAGATGTAAGGAGGTGGACAGATTGGGGACATGCTTTTCAAGAAGAGCTGACAGAATTTGCTGGTGATTTAAACATGGTGGGGGATAGAGGAGAGGAAAGAGAGGAATCGAAATATTTCTAGCTCTTTGGGTTGAACAACTGAGTGGATAACAAGGCCATATCCTGAAATTGGGAGCTCTGGGGAGGAGCAACCTCATGAGAAGGATGAGAATGAAGAACTAATGGTGAATGTTCAGTTCAAAATGCCTTTTTATAGGGCCTTTCTGTTTTTGTTTTCTCAGTGCAGTGCAAGGATTCTCAAAGCAACCCAATGACTTCTTTTCCCTCCTTGTTCCATAATACAAAGCCCACACGTGACGAGTAGCATTATAACTGGCATTTCTGTGGATGCTAAACCACGGACTCTCTGGAGGCAGGGGCCAGGCCTGTACTGCTCATCATTATGTCTCCATGCCTTCCCCCGTCCCTGGCACAGGGTGGAAGCTCAATAAGCACTGGTTTTGAACTGAAGAAATAGCACCATTTACTGAGAACTTAGTGTGGCATCAGAAACTCGGTGAGGCATTTCACATAAATTACATTACTTAATCCTTTCAAAAATCCCTCAGGCTAGTTGCTGCTATACTAAGTCTACAGGATTTGGAAACTGAGATACAGAAGAAGGAATCAAAAGCATGAATGCCTGCTCTACCAGGAAGAGTCAGGAGATATAAATGAGTGAAGGGGACCATGTCCTAACTGATGGGAACTGGTTGGGTGACAGCCTTCCTTAAGTGGGCAATTGCTCCTCAGCTGCCACTCAGCACTGCTCTGTGTAAATGCAGCCACATCATATTGCCAGGTCTGCTTTTTCAAGAGAAACTAGAAATCCAGTTTATTTTACAAACATGAAGCTTCTCAATTTTTTTAAAAAAAGAAGATATTGTCCTGGAGCAAGCATTAAATAATCCAATCCCAGCAGCCACCTCTCACACTTTCCTTTGTGTACCAATCACCTTTCCATGAGGAGAAAAAGCTAATCTGCTCCTTAGTAAATACTGTTGGTGAGTCTGGTGTAACACCCTGCCCCTATGTGCTCAGCCATACCTATTTTTTGTTGTAGATGTTTCTTAAAACAGCTAACAGTTGTACTAGGCTCTTACTTGTTGTGTCTGAAACACTGTAGCCATTCTCGGATGTTTGAACATCTGCCTGATGACTCCAGGTGAAACCCCAAATCATATTGCCTGAGTGGCTAATTCCCGTAGTCCTCCTAATGCAATGACCCAACTACGCTGACTTCACGGTGCTGACAAACCATGCAATTTTAAAACTATAGATATTGAATGCTTCCCTCCACCAACCCCCCACTTTTTTTTAAAGATTCAATTCTTTTTACTAAGTTTGGTTTTTGGAGATTGGATATCATATTGATGGTTCCAACTTAAATTAATTTCACAAAAAATGGGAGATTGGGTCAGAAATACTATTAGAAATATAGGAAGTAAAATACATTTTATCCCTGTATATTATATTCATACAACAGAGGTAGCTCATCATGAACAAATGTGTCAGATTATTAGGTATGTCATAATGGAGAATAAATACTTATTTGATTTACTGACATAAAAGAAAAAAACTAGCTGTGACATAACTTAGGATATTGTTAATAAAATGTAAAATGATGATATTGACATAAATGCATGTGTCACCTGAGATACTGCAATGGACAAGTATGCAGGTATATAGTAGTATAGAAGCCAATATCCTGCCTGCCCCCATAAAATAATTATACAAAACAAAAGTTTTACCCAGATCATAATTTAATTTAATAAAAAACTTATTTTGTGAATTCAAAGAGAATATCTTTTTAAATATTGTATAATTATATGTACATTTTTCTGTTAAATCAGTGAGTAAATAAGATATTCCAATATCTTCTCTAAAAACTACCCTTTAGACACATGAGAATACCCAATGTGGATTAAGTCGAATGCACTCAGGATACGTCCCACACAAATTAACAATATTTATCAAATTACCAGTATTATATGTCTGTGTATGTATATATTTAACATATTTAAAATATGTGTTACATGTTAAATATATATATATATAAAATAATGTAATACATTATGCCAAAATTGAAAGCATCATTATGCTGATAGGTTGCACATTTTTATGCATCTAATCACTGTGGCAAGGTATTTTGAACAATGTAGGAGAAGTGAATAAAGCTCTTAAAAGAAAAAAAAGGGGGCGGGGGATTAGAAAACACTGTCCTTGTCTTATCTGATCAATTTTCAGCACAATGCCTCTACATAGTGTAATGAGGAGAGAAATAGGATGTTTAAAGTTTTTAATAAATTCAGTTCTGTGAACAGTTACTGAAGACCTATTATTTGCCAGGATCTGTGCTAGGCCTCAGGATACAAAATGAATAAGTCATAGCTCCCAGCCACAAGCACTTGCTTTCCAGTGGGAGAGAGAGAGAGAGATGCATAAAAATAATATATTGAGACGTGCTACAATAGAAGGATTACGAATGCTCTGAGAACTGCAATAAAAGGATGATTAATGTGATTTCATGGAGGCAGAGCTGGGAGAAGTCTAGGTCAAAGAAAACTACACAGGAAAGGTTACGACTCAGCTCTAACTTGGAGGATGGCCACAGTTTCAAAATTCAGGTTTGAGAAGAGGTGATTCTGGGTAGTACAAACTAATAGCTACCATTAGTGAGGTATTGTACTTGTACTTATAACTCATTCCTTGCAACCACCCAATAAATTAAGCTAGTTTTAGATCTCTACTTTTCAGATTAAGAAAATGAGGTCCAGAAAGGCAAAGTAATTTAGCCTGGCCTCACAGTCATTGGCAAAACTTTTATCCTATGACTTAAAAGCCTGGGCTTTTAAACAGTAAACTCTATCACCAAGTAGGGTAAGCAGCATGTGGACATAAAATATTTTGGTTTGAGGACTAGAGATTAGTTCATTGTGAGTAAAAGATAGCTTGCATTGATGTGTGTTGAGGGCAGGTGTATTAGTGGGGAGCAGCTGCGAGTATTTCAATACAAGGCTTGCAGAGTAAATTGGGTCCAGATTTTACGACTACAGAGTTGGAACTTTATAGGCAGCAAGAACTTTTTGGATGCTTATAAGAATCACAATAATGAGATTGAGAATGAGCTATTAGATCAATCCAAGAGCTTTGAACAAACTTTGGAGAAACTAAATGCCAGCAAATCTACTAGGAGGTTATAGAAATTATCCAGACAAAGGATGACGGTCTAAACAAGGGTACTGGCAGTGAGGACAGAGAAGATGTGGATTCATAAAGATGTTGTGGAGAGAGAATCAACACGATTTCCAAATGGATTGATTGGAAGGATGAAGGAGAAGTATCATGGCTGACATTAGGGATTCTGGCTTGAAAAACCGAGTAGGTTTGGTTTGAAATTTGGAACACAAAGGAATGCTGTTGAATGTCCCCCCAAACTCATGAAGCTTAAATTCCATTCCCCAGAGTTCCAGGTATTGGAAACTTGGCCGCCACAGTGACAGTATTAAGAGGGTGGGAAATCCTGTAATGATAACTGAAAGGTGGGGCCTTGAAAAGGTGATTAGATTGCAAGGCCATGCTGTAATGAAAGGATTAATAATGGTGGTTAGGGGAGTGATTCTGAGGGCTTTGAAAGGAGAGCATGTGAGAGTCTCTCTCTCTTTGTTCCCCCATTTTCTGCCATGTGAGACCCCTGGGTCATTGTTGCTACTACCAAGACCTTCACCAAATGTGTTCCCTGGACTTTGGACTTTACAGCCTCTGAAACTGTAGGCAATAAATTTCATTTTCTTACAAAATTATCCAGTTCCAAGTATTTTGTTATAAGCAACAGAAATGGACTACTACAAGGAGGGTCTATGGATGTTCAAGTGGCTAAATCCAAGAAATTATAGGTGATATAGAAATTTGTTCTGAAAACAGACTTAGGAGCCACAAGAAAAGGGAGATCATCTATACCCAGGCAAAGTGTGTAGAATGAGAAGAAATAAAGAACTAATGCAAAATAGCAACATCAACAACAGTTATACTCATATGTGGATGTTAACAGTAACATTTAACCTTATATCAGGCACTATACCTCCCAGTACCTCTGTAATTTGTCTTTGTTAATTGGTTGAAACCAACCAAGGCACAGTAACTTTTTTTTTTTTTACAACTAGTCCATCTACAAGTATTTAGTGGCTGGGGTTTTTTGAGTATTCACTGATATTAAGGTATAAACAAAATGAACACATTCCCTTTGGGGACCCACGATGAGAAGTGAGATTTTTAATTCAAACTGCATATGTAGGAATATCCTGTATTGCTCTAATAAAAAGGAACACAAGTTACTTAAAAACATCCATATAAAAGTATGATAAACAGAACAAATAGAAGGGATCAATACAAATATTTCAACGTTATTTTAAAAAGTAGTATTCACTGTGATTACTAATGGTCCGCTATAGCGAATTAAATAAAAGTATAGTAGTTTAAAAGAATTACTTTCCTTTTCAAAACACTTTATATTTTCACGTAGTGACCAAAGCATCAGAAAGAATTCTATCAAAGACAATTTATATTTGTGTTGTCTTTACAGAAGAAATCATCTGAGTCCGTAAAGATCAGTAAAAAACAGCAGGGAGGCTAGTGCCCTCACCCTTACCCTGGTATTCACACACATTATTCTAACCACTTAGCCTTCAATTACTGCATACTTTACTTTTTGAGCTTTTCAGAAAGGCTTTGTTCGTGAAAAGTTCTCATGGTTATAAAGCATTAAACAGAAAAGAACTTGCTCAGCATGATGTGTTGAATTTATATTTCTTTTTGTTTGAGTAACTGAAAAAGCCTTAAAAATAAGATCTACTAAATCTTTTTAAGACAGTTGCTTATGGGAACTCCTCCCCACTCAATGGAGACTGGGACAGTTTTAGGGAGAACAGAGACTAAGAGGAGAAAAGGAGAGTGGACAGGTGCCTGCTGTTATCTAAAGTCACCAAAGTAGTGCAGGGCTGCACACATTTGTCCTCCGATAGGACTTGTCATTGTAAACAGCCTGCACTCTACCCTTCCCATGTGGTTGCTGCTGTTTCCAGATTTTACCATCTGTTAACACAGGTGAGCAAAAGAGAACAAAACACCAGAAGTGCAGAGAGTAGGGAGGAAAAGGATGAAGACAAGAGAAAGGAACAATTACAGAGCAATTCCTGTGCTGAGGAGACTCTGCTGGATGCTGTCACATTTATAGCAGGTGCTCTGTGAATGTCTGTTTTCTTCCTTTTCACATAATTTATGCTATTTGATTAAAGGAAACTGGTTTTTGTAGAGAAAAAGAGGAACATCCCTGTGAATGAATGTCACTGATCACGACAGAAACTAATTTACGTGTGTTTAGAGACAGAAGAAAAAGGCATGCTGGGGGATCAAGTTTCACTTACTTGATCCATATGATTACACCCATTCTGTTCACAGAAATACCAAAAAGCAAAGAAACTGAAGGACTGAAGTAGCCTCTGTGACGAACAATACAAATTTTCCATAGAACTTTTCTCTAGTGAGATGGACTGTTGAGGGTAGGGGAGAACTCTCTACAAATAAAGTCACCACCTTAGTTCTTGACTTTGGTAGCAGAGCAGAGACACTGATGTGGCATTAGGGAGACATCTTCTTACTCTCTGCAGCCATAGGATTAAACTCAGTCCTTAAATCTTTACGAAAATCTAGAGAAGACCTTTGAGAAGTTATGGCTTTCACAAGACAAGAGACCTATTCAAATCAACTAAGACAGAGGTACTGTCCCACTGGCTCTGGAGTCAGATGAGCCTGGGTATGAATCTGGCCTCTACCACTTAACCTGGGCCTAGTTATACAAACTCTGCATCCCGATTTTCTTACCTGTGAAATAAGCAATCATAATAATATCTATAATATAAGATATATATATATATATAATATAAGATATATATAGAATATATATAAAATATATATATATATATAAGATATATCTATAATATCTAATAAATATCTTTTAGGGCAATTGTCATAATGAAATGAAGTAATGTATGTGGACACTTAGCTCAGTGTCAGTCATGTGGTAAGAATTCAAAACATTAATTTATGCTAGTAACAATTTTTTAAAATCCTGGAATGATAATGCACTTGCATCTGAGGCTCAATATCAATATATATAATTTTAAAGTATTATGATGATTTTTAATGGAATTATGATGAAAAATCTGATATCTAAGACATTAACTCCAATTAGCAGGTTCTGCTACTTCTTTTTTCTTTTTCTGGAAAGCATCAAGTACTGATATTCATTAAATTTTTAACTTCAAAATATGAGCTATGATTTTTTTTAAAACTCATGCATAAGCTGTATCTATTGCCACTTAACTTATAGAGAATAAATTTATCTATTAAGACGTTATTTATCACAGACTTTATTTTAGATAAAATAGTCAGGCGAAGTAACAAACACTTTAGTAAAGTTTCAAAAAATAATAAAGGTCCCTAAAGTTTAATTCCTCCAATTAAGTGCTGCTAGACCAATAATGAGAACACAGAAGTACTGGGGTAATCAGAATGTTGTCTGCTAGTATCCAATTTTTTTTTTTTCCTTTTTGTCTTTTTTCGTGACTGGTAACGGGATCGCAACCCTCGGTGTTAGAATTTGGTAATCTAAAATATGTTCACATGTCCTTAGACACCTACAGTGAGTTTTTTTTTTTTTTTTTGTATTTTTTCATGACTGGTAACGGGATCGCAACCCTCAGTGTCGCGCCCGTACCGCGACCGGCAACGGGATTGCAACCCTCGGTGTTGTGCCTGCACCGCACTCAACCAGTGAGCGGGCTGGTCTCTATATGGGATCTGAACCCTCGGCAGGAGCGCCACCACGCTCCCAAGCACCGCACTCTACCGAGTGCACCACTGGGCTGGCCCTGCCCGCACCGCACTCAACCAGTGAGCGGGCTGGTCTCTATATAGGATCTGAACCCTTGGCAGGAGCGCCACCACGCTCCCAAGCACCGCACTCTACCGAGTGCACCACTGGGCTGGCCCTACAGTCCTAGTATCCAATTTTACAACGATAACTAAACTGTTATAGAAAAGTCCATGGTAATGTAGCAATTAAATAATTTAAATAATTTCTGTTGGTAATGTAAGGGCTTAGCGAATAATTGCTAAAATGCAAATAAAAGCTAATTTTTTAGGAGAGGTAAAAATAGCTTTTTTGAAAATACAAATTTCATATTAAATAGAACAAAGAAAAATATTTTGGAAAAATTTATGTAACCTACAGTTTATACCATATATCAAAATAATCTTCAGGTTGCTTAATGAGTTAACTAAGAACTTCAAAAAAAAAAAAAAAAAAAAAAAAACAGCTGAAAATAGACTGCCAAATCTTTGAAGGGGCAATAACATTCAAATGTTTGAAAAACAGAAACAGTAAATCACACACACACACACACACACATGTTAACAGAATTTAATATAAAAGTATTAGAATTTTATACAATGAAAATCCTACTAGGACATTCGGATACCATATATGCATGCAAAATGAAACCAACAAAAAAGCAAAATGAAAGTTCCAAGAATGCAAAACATGCAGCTGTGTGTAGTCCAGGTGCAGTGACTAGTCCCTCTTCCATTGACCCATACACTGAGGGATGCTAATGCCTTTACTTCTCACTGGGAAGTGTTCACTATCTGCACTAGTACTCTTGGAAATCTCTATCTTTTCACACCTCTGTGCCTTTTTCTACTTTTGGTGATAAAGGCCTCGAGGGATGAAGAGAGAGGCGACAGATTTTAAGGGTTATGGGGTATGTCTTACCCCTTGATCCAATTTCTATTACTGAGTAAAATATTCCCAGAAAATAGCTAAGAGGAAGAGTAAAAATGCATGCCTAAAGATGTTCATATCAATGTTATCTAATAATGAAAAGCAAAAGAAAATAAATCAAGGAAGGTGGAGAGAAGAAAAGAAAAAAGAAAGGAGGGAAGAAAGAAAGGGGAGAGAAAGGGAGAAAAAAAGAAATGACGTGAATATCTTGAAAAAATGAGACAGCATATCAATTAGATTAATTATTATTTTTTAAAGATAGTTTGTGGACCACGCAGTCACAGGAGGAGATGTTTGAGTGAACTCTAGTCTAGAGCAGTCATTCAACACATATTTGAGTACTTCCTCTTCCAGGCACCATTCCAGACTTCAGAGATATGAAAATGAACAAATAGAGTGCTGGGGTAGAAAGAAAACAAACAGATCCCTGAATAAAATATCAGTCAGTGACACATGTTATGCAGATCATTAAGATGGTGTGTGAGGTGATGTGAAGCACCCAGAGAGACCTCTAGATTGGAATATCTTGAGAGCCTCTCTGAAGAGAGGACACTTGAGCTGTGGCTGGAACGGCAAGAAGTCAGCCTGCCTAAAATAAGGGAGAAGCACATTCCAAGAAGAGCACATCTGTGGAACAGTAGAGAGGTACGCAAGGTCCATTTGTAGGACTCTGTAAATCTTGAGAAGGATTTTGTATGTATTAAATGAGTTTGAAGAGAAAGTTGTGATCAGATTTATATTTAAAAGGACGGCTCTGTTTTCTGTGAAGAGCATTTACTGTAGGGAGAAGAGAAACAGGTAATACCACTTCCGGGTTATTGACATGGTTCAGGCAGGGGAAGATGGCAGCCCTAAGTAGGAAAATAGAGATGGAAAAGTAGATGGATTTAGGGGATGTTCTGAGGAAAAAGTCAGAGGATTATTAATAGGTTGGATGTGGAGTGTGAGGGGAAGAAAGAAATCAAGGACCACTCTTCAAATTGGCTTTAAAAACTTAGAGGATATTAATGCTGTTTACTAAGATGGAGACTGGGGAAGGACAACTTTTGTGCTGGAGGTGGAGCACACACATATGTCAAGAGTTCTACTTTGTCCTGGTTAAGTTCGAAAGACTAGTAAGCACATTAGTGGAAATGTTAAATGGGTGACTGAGTATGAGTCTGGACTTCTCCAGAGAAGTCAGGACTGCAGATTGGTGTTATTGTCCTATAGACAGAATGTGTGAGATTACCTGGTGAGAGTGTGGCTAGAGAATTTAGGGAGGTTTAGCACTGAGCCTTGATGAACTCATATATTTAGAGATGGAAAATAGAAAAGGGATCAGCCACAAGAATTGAGAAGAGGCAGTCTGTGAAATAGAAGAAATAATCAGTGAACGTGAAGGGAATACCAACCATTCATAAGAAGTCGACAGTCTTATCTGAGATGTCAATATGAGAAAAAGACAGAATAAATGACCTTAGAATTTGGCATTGAAGGACAGAGGTCATTAGGGATTCGACAGATGCAGTCTCAGTGGAAGAATGGGAGTGTGTGTGGGGTGAAGTTGGTGGAGACAGCGTTGACAGAACATTTTTTTTGATGGCTCGACATTATGGGGATCTGAACCCTTAATCTTGGTGTTAGACAACTTTTCAACAGACATTGCTGTAAAGGGTAGACTATAAATGGGATAATGATTGAAAGGGATGTTGAGGTCAAAAGAGGGATTTTTTTTTTTTTTTTTTTTTTTTTTTAGGACTTGAGGTACAAGAACATATTTATATGCTGATGTGAGTGATAAAGTTGAAAGGAAAAAAAAATGAATGATTCAAGAGAATGAGAATATAATTGCTGGAGAAAAGACCTTGAGAAGGTGAGAGCGGATGGGATCCAGAACCCACGGGCTCCTCACTGGCCTGGCCTGGTACCTGGATATCCTTCCATTATGCAAAGTATGAGACCCATATACAAAGGCATATACATTCTAATTATAACTATGACCTCATATATGTTTTAGGCAGGCTGGAAGAAAATATCAAAAACCGAAGAGTTAAATGAGGACACAGGATGAATCTTCCTTCTTCTACTACCCCTAAATATCTGCTTCTATAATATATAGAATTTTTTAAAAAACAGATTCTCAAAAAACCTCCTAAATCAAGGTGTTCCCAGCCAGTTGTACAGCAAGAAAAGATCTGACAAATATATAGTCATTGTCCAAATATGCAAAACACCTGACTGCTATATTTTGACAATGTGTGCTCCTGATGGTAAACTCTGTATTAATTCTTCATATAGTTAATAAATACCTTCATAGTTATCTTATGTGCCAATAATATTATAAGAATTTGATAAATATTAACATACTTAATACTCAAAATATTATTGATTCTGTAGGTAGCATCATTATTCCCATTTTACACATGAGCAGCCTGGGGCACAGAGAGGCTAAGTAACTTGTCCAGAGCCACAGAGTTAACAAGTCAGGGAGCTGAGATTCAAACCCAGGTACCCTGATACCAAAATCCTTGCCCTTAACCTCTCCACTGTGCTTTGGATATGTTATCTAACTTCATTTTAACAACGAAATTACAGAAGAAGTATAATTACTCTGTATTACCAACAGCTGAGAAAAGTGAGATTCAGAAACATTAGGTAACTTTCTCAACCTCACACTGTTGGAGTGGCTGGGCAAGAGCTCAAATCTGGATCTTTCTCTCTGCAAGCGTGCATTCTCAGCAGTTGACACCAGACTAAGTTTTAGAAATAGACAGGAAAAATGTTACATGTTTTATCACTCAAAAATGCTGAATGAATATGACAAGTAGCGTAGGAAGGGAACTTTTTGATCATGGAAATGAAAACACTAAGTTATGATAATAAAGATAAACATTTAATGATATCATAGGCATGGATTTATGAGATACTGGTAGTTACTGAGCTCAAGAATAGTACATCTGCATAAGTTTTATTCCATTTGAAAACCACTTTTAAAACATGGGATAAAAATACACATGCCTTATGAATATTTCCAAAAATAATTCATGTTCATCAGGGAAAAACAGGCGTTAGAGACAAGTGAAAAAAGAAAGGAAGAAAGGAAAGGGGGGAGGGTGAGAAGGAAGAAAAAACTATGTCTGGAAAGGATTTGAGGTTTTGTTACATGTAATTCTTGACATTGTACATACACACACAGAGATAAATATATTTTTATGCAAATGAGATCCTACTATGTGTATTTTTCAGTTACCTCCTTTTCTGACCAAAAGCATATTAGGAGCATTTTCTATATCAATACACAGGATATAAATCCTTACATTTTATAATTGCATTATATTCCAGTGTTAGATTTGCTCTCATTCATGTAATTTTCTCCTATTATTGGATGATTGGGTTGTGCATTAATTTGTTAGGGCTACCATAACAAAATACCATGGACTACTAGGTAGCTTAAACAACAGAAATTTATTCCTCACAGTTCTAGGGGCTGGAAGTCCAAGATCAAGATGTTGGCAGGTTTATCTTAGGAGATCTTTCTCTTTCGCTTTCAGACAGCTGCCTTCTTGCTGTGTCCTCATATGGCCTCTTCTCTGTGTGTGCACATTACTGGTGTCACTTCTTCTTATAAGGACAGCTGTCATATCAGATTAGGACTCCACCTTTATGACCTCATTGAGTCTTAATTACCTCTCTAACAGCCCTGTCACCAAATGTGTTCAGTTTGGGGATCAGGGCTTCCACATATGACTTTGGAGAGGGAGTATAACTATCAGCCCATAACAGTTTGTTTTCAACTTTTTGGTAGTATAAATCATGCTAATGATAAATTATAAACCTATCCACTTACAATCAACTGATTTTCGATAAAGGTACCAAAAATATACAATGGAGAAAGGACAACCTCTTCAATAAATGGTGCTGGGAAAAGTAAATATCCACATGCAGAAGACTAACACTGGACCCCTATCTCTCACCATACACAAAAATCAACTCAAAATGTATTAAAGATCTAAAACTGTGAAACTGCTAGAAGAATACATAGGGGAAATGCTATATGAAATGGGAGTGGGAAGCACTTTTTTGAGCAAGATACAAAGGCACAGGCAACTGAAGCAAAAAAACACGAACGGGACTGCATCAAACTGAAAAGCTTCTGCACAGCAAGCGACACTGTCAACAAAGTGAAGAGACAACTTACAGAATGGGAGAAAGTGTTTGCCAACTACACTTCAGACAAGGAGCTGATATCCAGAATATACAAGGAACTTAAATGACTCAACAGCAAAAAAACCAAATAACCCAATTAAAAAATGGGCAAAGGACCTGAACAGACTTCTCAAAAGAAGACATACAAATGGCCATCAGGCAAATGAAAAAATGTTCAACATAATTAATCATCAGGGAAATGCAAATTAAAACCACAATGAGATATCATTTCACTCCAGTTAGGATAGCTATTACCAACAACAAAAAATAACAAATGCAGGCCATGATGGGGATAAAAAAGAACTCTCCTACATTGCTGGTGGGAGTGTAAATTGGTACAGCCACTGTGGAAAACAATATGGAAGTTCCTCAAAGAACTAAAAATAGATCTACCCTATGACCCAGATATCTCATTACTGGGTATATACCCAAAGGAAATGAAATCAATATATCAAAAAGACACCTGCACTCCCATGTTCATAGAAACACTATTCACAATAGCCAAGAGATGGAATCAACCCAAAAGCCCACCAACAGATGAATGGATTAAAAAAAAAAAAAACCTGTGTTATGTAAACACAATGCAATACTACTCAGCTATTAAAAAAAATGATATCCTATCATTTGCAACAACGTGAATGGAACTGGAAACAACCATGTTAAATGTGGGGGTGTGGGGCTGGACTAATGGATACAAAACTATGCCATCTACCCTGAGTGAATCATTATGCAGTATATGCATGTATTGAAACAACATACCAGACCCCACAACTATATAAGTAGATGTTAAAATATTTTGAATAAAATTTTTTAAAAAATTAGTTCTTTAAGAGCCAAAAAATTACAGAGGATTTTAATCCAGTTATTTCCCTAGGATATAATCCCAACAGCATAATTGCTAGGTCAAAAACATATCATTTAAAGGGTTTTGATATAAATTGATGGGTTCATACCAAAAGTCTTTAAAAAAGCTGTTTCCCTTTGAACTTCTGCCAGAAGAATATGAGAATGAAAACATAACTGATTTAAGGAACAATATGGATGTGCAGAATTCTCTAACCGTGAACAAAATCTTAGCTGAGGCCACCACCTCTTGACTGTTCATTAGAAGGGGTAAGTGGCTCAAGACTAGCACAGTTTCAAACACTAGACCACTGGCAGCCAGTCTGCTCATTCCTGAGCTTCGTCTGAATTCTTAGGAGCAAATGAGAACTTTGCAACGAAGGCAAAGAATTAGAATAGCCTGAATTGGTGTCTTCAGACAGTTTCATTTAGTATGTCTGTTGCCTGTATTCTAAATCACTCCCTTTCAGTTCTTCACTTTGCATTAATAGGAAGATAAAATCAGTTTATCTCACTGACAAACAGGAATACAGTGGGACAGAGAAGAGAGGGAAAATGCTATGATGTGTGTTTTTCTACTGGCTAAGTTACCAGAATTGAAGGAGAGCCTCTTCCTATTCAGCATTCTCTTCGTAAACATTCCGTTCTGCAGTCTGCTGCGGGGATCAGGTTACTACAGGCTTCTGAATACCCTGGGAGCACTGCAGGGAATTAAATACAGAATCATTGCTTCCTCTTTGTTGCATCTTGTCTCTGGAGTCTGGTGTCTCCACAACTGGGTGAATATTTTAATTTAGACGTGGAAAGGAATCACAAATCGAAATAGAGAGGAGGTAGTTTCTTTCACACAGGGAGTGGGGGGAGCTTACATAGTTCCTGGGATAGAGAAGTAGTTTAATGAACAGGGTACTTTGAGGTTTAATGTAGTTTTGGTGAACAGACAAAATATCATGGGGAAGATACCAACAGAGGAAGAAAAACTTAGCATGAACAGGGGCAGCTATTTAAAAGCAAATAATCAAGAGTTGATTATATTTAATGTTTTCTACCATCAAATTTTACCTCAGTTATGTTAGGCAAAGCAAGTGTATGGAAAGGTAGAAAGTTAAATAAATTCATAAATGGGGTGCCACACTAAAGTCACCTAGTATCTACCAGTCAGACGCCATGGCAGAATGGAAAATGTTCAGAGACCCCGAGACAGACAGCTCTGACAATAACCAGCTGTGTGAATTCAGGAAAGTACACAACGTAACTGAGTTTCAGTCTCCTCTCATGACAGATGAGGATGTTAACAGAAACTTAACAGAGTAATTTTGTCAGGCTTAAATGAGATAACATGCAAAACACCTAGCATAATACATGGCACACAGAATTCACTCTGCAAATAGAGCTTTCCTTCCACTCTGGGGAGGAGGAGGAAAATGGTACATTCTTCCAGGGCCTTTCCATCTAGATGTGGAATGTAGATGTTCAAATGAGAACATTTGAAATAAGGAGAACAATTATGCATTGAACAATACGGTAGTGATGACAAGCATGACAGGAATTCAGACAAGGAGAGTGTGCTGGGCTGCTCTGGCAGTGAAAGATTCGTATAATAGTTGGGTCACAGATACTGGATGTCTGGGCTAAGTAACATAAGAGAAGCAAACTGAGGAAAGAGGATATTGAAAGTGGGCAGGGTGGGGGTGGGGTGCAGGAGAAAAAACACACAAAAATGGTGAGAATACTTAGTTAAGCAAATGAGAATAATGAAACTCTTCAACTGATCTATAATTTATGAGCAATTCATGCTTATAATAAATACATCACAATGACTAAGTAGGATTACAGTATGAGTGTGCATTGAATAAATAGTAATAGATGACAAAAATGGTTTATCAGAATTCATTATAGAAATTTAGAAAAGAAGCCATGAAAATAAACTAATTGGCCACATTTTCCAAAAAAGAAATGACCCTAATGTTAATTTGTGTAACTATTAGTAGGTAGAATATCAAGAAAGCTCTGTTTTTTCCTATTGAAAGTGATGACATCATTACTTTGGTTTACTGATCTGATCCCATGGCTTTCCCTTCAGAATCATTACAGCTTATATACCAACAGGACAGTGCTGCTGGTCTTCATCTGACTTGTCTAAACCCTAGGGTTTCTGCAACCAGCCCAGCAACAACCACCAAGCCACCACAGGAAGCACCCTGGGGTCTTCCGAGCCAGGGTGGTGGGGGGCCAAGGGCCTCGGTCATGCCACCCCAACACCCACAACCAGCCCAGCAATGACCAAGACACTGCTGGAAGTCCCCTGGTCTCCCCTGCAGGAATGAGGGGGGTGCCACAGGCCTCAACCCCACCCCTCTTCCTTCCCCCTTCCCCTCTCTCCCTTTTCCCCAGCTGCTCTGTAACAACATCATAGAATGTAAAAAAAATTTTTAATAAATAAACATATAAAAAAGTAAAAAAAAAAAATAAGATAAGTCCTAGGGTTTCATTTCTTGCATCTATTTATGGTTAATAATTATTTTAATTCACATTAAAATAAAAAAGACCAAGGGAACAAAGAAAATCATTCACCTTAAAGGTGAAAAAATATGAGGCCTGCCTTCCCCTTCCTAATATCCATCAGGAACATTCTAAAATGTTCAGGTAAAGGCAACTTTTTCTTTTTTAGGGTCCAATGCTTGGAGTTTACTTACTTATTTTATTATTTTAAAATAAAATTTTTTTATTGTCTAGTCTATAAATTTTATTTCAAATTTTATTGTCACAAGCTAAAGGCAACTTTAAAAGGTTTTTTGGGTTTGCTTCTTTCTTTATTAACCAAGTAATATATGTTCATTAGAAAAACCTTGGCAAACATGGGTCTACAAAATAAGAATAGTAAAAAAGTAATAAAATTCACCTATATTTGCAACACCTACACACTTTTTATATTTCCTTCAGATCTTTTTTCCTATGCACATACAAACATATTTTTAATAGACATAATGTTTTCAAATCTACATTTTCACTCAATGTATTCTAAACATCTTTGTCATTAAAAATTTTTTTTAATAGAAATAGTTTTAAAAATGTTTCTAACGCATGCCTCTGTGATGCTCTCTCACTGTATCTTCACTATATTCAACCTGTCAAGGCAATTTTATGCAGTCTTATACTTTGTAGCTAGATGTCACAAACAGGGGCTAAATTAATACCCATTTGTGAGCCATCTGCAATTCCCTCACCCCTTCTCGAAATCTGATCTACTCCTTCGGGCTGTGTTTCTCCCTCCTTTTCTCCTTCTCCCTCTCCACCGCACTCCCCTCAAGGAGATTGTAGGCTAATGGGAGAATAAATCAAGTCCATAAATAATTGCAATCACTACCACTGGCAAATAAAAGGGCAAATAAAAAGACTTCGGATTTCAGAACAGGATTTCTTCAGTCAGATTGCAAATATGCCTACACATCTGAAACTGAGAATTAAGATACCCTTATGTAAACGTTTTTTTACTTTTTTTCTTTTCAAGGGGAGAGAAAAAGTGATACCTTTTATCTCTCTCTTTTCACAATTTAAAAGATAAAAATCAAGAATGCATGGGATGTGTGCTCATGTCATACAGTCACAGCTGGTGGCTGAACAAAGATTAAACCCAGGATTTCTGAATCCCAGTTTTGTGCCTTTGCACCGTGTCACACTGATTCACCCTAAAAAATTCCCAGCCGGGATAAGTGAACTTGATACCAAGACAATGACTACGGGGAAAGAATGCTTGTCAAGTCAAGGGATTCTCTGACTATCAGAGATATTCTTCTGAGTGCATATAAAACAGCAATGCATGTCCTGAGAAATGGGAGAGAGGGAAAAAGAAAACTTTTATCTTTTCGTTTGATTTTTCCTTCCAGGCAAGCTATATTTATACTTTGATTAAAATATCACACATATGGCAAAGCTGGCTTCCAGCATGTCCTCTAAAAAGGGAAATCTAGACAGTGACTTTCTGAATGTGCAAGAGCAAATATTTTGCAGGGCAGAGAAAGCTCCTGCCTTGGGGGTCCACTTACAATAGATCCATAATGCTGAGTGGAAAGAGTCCTTAAATATAAACTAATGTCACCCCTTAGATAAAACCCGTTAAATCTTTCAATCATTCACCTTGTGCTGGAACATCAGCACTTATGGATGCAGTATCCAGGCTGAAGCAGAGAAAAAGTAAACTCAATTCCTTTATGCATTGAACTGACTAATTAGCCCAGCAGAATACCACATTATATGCATTTTTGATGTATAGTTTTGATTTAATGATCTGTTTGCTTAACTCAGTGGCAACACACACACACACACACACTTGCACACACAGAGTAAAGGAAAAATGACAAAAAACCAATATTGCTTTATTATCTCGGGAAGCATTAATTACGATAAAGGACTGGCAGAAAATGAAATGGACAGTCATGGAGTCATAAACATACAGGTTTACAGTTTGGAAGAGTCCTTGTAGATAATATAACCCAAGACTTTCCTTTTGCTTAAGGAGAAATAAAGAGTTTAAGGGATTTGCAATGCTTTTACAGTTTCTGCCTCAGTGGCATTTGACTACACACTGAGAGACAGTTCACAGATTATTTAATTACTGAGGTTGGAGTACTGATAATCGTAGCTCAAAGAAGGAAAAACACCAAAGAGAAGGCAAGCGAATCAGGGTCAATACTCTCATTAAATACTCAGTGACCTTTTTCCCTCTGGGTTTATATTTTTCCTCACTTTCTGGGTTACTTTTTATGTACTAAATACAAAATAAATAATCATGAAAGAGTCCCTGGACTATAACTGGAATCAATATCTAACATGTTTTCCAATATTTCCTGTGCATCTGCCCTCATTAGATTCACATACAAGGAAAGAATTCAATCCGGAAAAAAACTTTAGAAAGCCACTGATAATTTTCCTTTCAGGATTTAAGTCATTTCTTACTTCAGTCTTACAGTGTGCCTTCCAAAACATCCCAAGTGATAAAGCTTCAAGTATACTAAAATTCAAAGCACAGAAAACCACACATGTTACAAAGTGATTTGTTTTGTGGTTTCATCTCACTTTGTTTAAAAGACCCATATTCTGCATTATTTCCTGAATAATGGCCATTTGTGTCCTGATTCCATATAACTGAAACATTCTTTTTTAACTTTAAGGCAAGGCAGGTTACAACACACACACACACACACACACACACACATACACACACACACACACAAATTTCATGTGCATTAGCTCAATCTTTGTGAATTTACTGTTTTTCTTCATTCAACGGCCTTGATTATGTTCCTAACCAAGTTTCCTTGTATAGATTTTTACATGTTTAATACCCAATTTGCAAATGTTGTTATGTTCTGATAAAGGCCTCTGGGTGTCTCAGCATAATTTTAGTGCTTAAATACTTATTGCGTACTGTACCTTTAAGATTGAGTCATTCATCTTTGCAGGTTTCCCACTTACTACTTACTCCTCCACACATACACCTAACTTAGAAGACGATGCTGCAGGTGTTAGAATTATTTTTAAACCATTTTTCTTTGTATTAAAATCACAATTGCAAATCTAAAGAACACCCATTTGTATTTGGTTTGAAGAATATTTTAAAGTTCTGTTTTAATTCAAAATGTTTAAATATTTCTCTGATTCATAATTAAACAGGTTTACCAGGTGATGTCATAAAAAAAGATAATCTTTGGTTAGTCCTTCACAAAAGGAATAAGACATTTGAGTTATCTTAACATAACATTCATCACTGAGATGGGCTTGGTCAGACAGTATTAAAATACACCATCTAATGTACAACCTTACAATGTGTAATGTACAGCAACAGGAAATAGACACTATAAAATAATTCACATTCTGTTTTTATTTCTTCAGTAAAGAAGAAAAATTATTTAGCTTATATAAGACTCTATCTTGATGGCAAATGTTGAGGTATTAAATTTTTTGAGGCCATGTCCTTTGGTGGCTGAATGGGAAAGTCATACTACTACAATGTTTATAATGTTTTATTAACTTTTTGTTTATGGATCTGTCTCCCTACTCTTCTGTAAACCTTTTGAGAATTGAGTCCTGATCTTTGTCCTGTACACTTAGTATAACCACAAGCACTTAGGAGCTATTCAGTAAACTATTTTTTATCTGGTTAAATTTGAGCATGTTCCTTAACATTTCTCTGTCTTTATTTCTTCAACAAAAGAGGTAAAGTAGTGATGGTGAGGGAGGGTGTACAACCATACCTACCTCAAAGTGCTATGCTTGGAAAGTGTTCAGAACCTCACCTGACACACAGCAGATGCTAATTCAGGACTGCTCCACTGCACAACTCAGGGAGGTGCCATTCACAGGGTCCTCCCTGGAGTTGTGCCACTCCAGACCCCAGCCTCAAAGTGTGAGTTGTCATCATCACCACCACTATCATCATCATCACCACCATCATCACCACCATCATCATCACCATCACCACCATCATTGTCATTACTATCACCACCATCATTGCCATCATCATCACCATCATTATCACCATCATCATTATTGTTAGGCCCAAGAATAGAAATATATCATTTAATCTACACTACAGAGATTGCAGCAAAAGTACAAGCAGGTCTTTCATGGTGTGGATAACTTTGCCTACCTCTTAAAAGGAAAAACTCAGAATTGTGAAGAATTTATGTGAACTTTTGGCCTCTCATATAATATTTGTTTGAAATTTTAGATAAAGATAGATTATGATGAAACCACATAGGGTTAAACTTAGAGTTTTGTCTCATTACTATGGATTCTAATAACTACTATGAACTAAAACTACTAGAGACTAATGAAAATAGGATGCTGAATATAAAAGTGAAGACTGAAATTTCTAGTTTTTAAAGAAATTAGGTATTTTGGTACACAGAATATTAATTACATAAGTTATATCACTGGCTTTCAAACTATTTTGAGATAGAATCATTTTTTCAAAATTTTAGGAGGACACCCAATGGAAAGCCTAGGTTCCATCTGCTCACCTTTCCCTCCTCTCATAGGCTCACCAGGAACACTGTCTATGGAAAACAGTTTGGAACCTCTGATCCAGATAGAACAAAACTTCCATTTTCCAGTTGCCTTGCAGAGTCACTCTGGATAGTCAAATATTAGGTTTTGTGAATGATTTAGAAATTTTGATGACAAAAACTTTCCTTTAAAAATATTTATCACATTTTGCTAATTAGATAAGTAAAACACATTTTAGTAAATTTGGAAATCATACAAAACTCAAAGAAAAAATTATCTCATAAGCATACTACCCAGAATTAATTCTTGTTAATATTTTGATTTGCATTACTTTTTGTCCTTTAAAAAATGTATATATATTTGTGTAATTTTTTCCCTTTTCATAAAATTAGAATTAAATTCCATATTTTGATTTTTGACCTATTTTAACAGTTGGGATAGGTCACAATTAGTCTATTATATATATTTGATCTGTACACAGAGACAAACAAATAAATCAAAGCTACATATTCTCTCATCCAAACCTATTATTGTTATAATTCCTGCCATTCACTGTAAGTAAAAAATCAAAACAAAAAAGTCTTGAGTTGCATGAATTTACATCATGAAAACTATAAGTTCACAGGAACTGTATTGTTCATAGCATTAAGTTCTGGGATTTGTGCTGTTCAGTCAACTTTGCAGTTATGGATTTTTCCAGAGATAAAATTTCTATGAAACTGCTCTCTGAATCTCTTCAGATAGAAAGAAAATGTTTGTAATTTACAGAACTGTCAAAAACACAGCACAAAATTTTGTCTTACTTATTATTGCTTTAAAAGAGTAGAAAGAAAAACTAGGTAATTTTCTTTTTAAAAAGATATTCAATGCCTATTTGAAGTTTTATTTTAAAGAGAATCCTGGATTATATTGTATATACGCATCACTCATGTACAATCTCTTAATAAGTATTTAAACACAAAATCTCCAAGTGATTTATTTTAGGACTGAGATTCATTCAGCCCCTTATTTTCTTCCCTCACTGAGGAGACTGTGGTTATGTGGACTTTGTTCTTGAGTGTAAATTTTAGCAGAGTATTGTTATCTATCCTTCATAGTAAAAACTGGGTCTTTTTTTTTTTTTTTTGTCCTTTTTGAGATCGGCCGTACCGCGCTCAGCCAGTGAGCGCTGTGAGCACACCGGTCATCCCTATATAGGATCCGAACCCGTGGCGGGGGCACCGCAGCACTCCCAGCGCCGCACTCTCCCAAGTGCGCCACGGGCTTGGCCCTAAAAACTGGGTCTTGATTAATATTTAACAATAATAAAAACATTAAAAATTGATTTGTGTTTCTCTCCATTTACTTTAATTTTTAGGAGCACAATCAAGTTTTCATTAAAAAATGGAGGTACTTTAGTCTATCTGTTAAGAGCAACTTTGGAGTCAGACAGACTTAGGGTCAGAAGCTGGTTTCATCAGTTATTAGTTGGGTGATCTTGAGTAGGTATTAAATTGCCTTACCTCAATAAACCTTGCTTTAGGTACCTATAAAATAAGGATAGTATTACCTTTTTCAAAGTGTGTTGGTACAAGGTAAGCAACAGCTTTAGTGCAATTGTTTGGCATCTAGACAGGGTGGTAAAACAAACCATTCAACACAACAACAAAACTAACATTAATGTCAAATACATTTTGAAAGAAATCCTTAGGCATTTTTTTTTTAACTTGGAATAACTCCAAAAAGTAAATTAAGACTTCTTAGTAATTTCTACTTATTGATATAAACATTATTATATTTGACTCATCAAATGAAAGATGTATCTTAAGAAAATAAATGAAGGATTGAATACTGATTGTTTTAGTCTGTTTGTGTTGCTTATAACAGAATACCTGAAACTGGGTAATTTATAAAGAACAGAGGTTTATTTGGCTTACAATTCTGGGACAGTTGCATCTGGCATGGGCCTCAGGCTGCTTCTACTCATGGTGGAAAGTGGCAGCAGCCAGCGGGTACAAGCATATCACATGGTGAGAGGAAACAAGAGAGCAGAAGCAAGAGAGAGAGAGGAGGTGCCAGGGTCTTTTAAACAACAAGCTCTTGTGGGAACTAATAGAATGAGAACTAACTCATTAATCCTCCCTCCCCCAGGGAGAGCATTAATCCATTCATGAGGGATCCACCCCCACGACTCAATCAGTTTCCAACACTGCCACATTGGGGATCAAATTTCCACATGAGTTTTGGAGGGGACAACACATCCAAACTCCATCACTGATTCAAAGACATCACCATCAATGTGTTCATTAATAGTTTAGGCCCATTAGTTAGAAACCACAGTGGTCAGTTCACAAAAGCAAAGACTTCTGCAGGGAAGCTGTGGTGCTATTTATGTACTCCCTGTAATTGTTACATGTGTTAATATTCTATTTAAATTTGGCCCTTTTTCCTTTTAAAAATATAAATTACCTTTGGATAGGGACCAAGGCTAATTAATAATCAACTATGAATGCTTTCTATTTTGAGGATCTTCAATGAAGCTTTTGTGGTGTTGGTGATGATGATAATGATACACTTGCAGAAATTATCTCCTCAGGATCCTTCCCCAACCAAAAAAAGCTCTTGACTTACTTAATTGTTTCCAGATACAGGCACCCATAGACAGGCTGGCACTGACTGTATGTGAAAGATAGAATCTGATGAGTATATCAAAAAGACCTAAGTTATACATACTAATGTATGATATCTACCCCACCTATGTTCTTGTGAGTAATTAAAGTATTAAAAGTTCTTTGTAACTTGTAAAATAAATCATTAAACACAAATTATTTGTTATTAAAAAATACCTTAGCCTACTAATTATGAAAGATATAAAATAAATGACAGATCATAGGAGGGAACATACGAAGTGGCAAATTGTCCTGTTGAAATGTCATTGTGATTGGCCACAAAGCAGATCTACAGCATGCCATTTTATACGGATAATTCATTTTTACCAAATATTTGTCTGCAGGGTTATTGTTTACATTTATTTTCAGCTTCTATATTAATGAAATCTGAATGTTTACCTGGAGAACAGCAACCACTGATGTGGGGTGGGGGACTTGGGGAGTCGATATACCACACACAGCAGGGCTCAGGACCCATCTAGAGGAATACCCATTGCTCAACACCAGATGTGTTTTGCCATGAGAAATCGTGTACCTGGTCTTGCCAGATTTTCTTGTTCTAAGAGGAGGCAGATATTTTGATATCTCTTGAAGTGTCAAAATTATAAAACTTTGGATAGATGTGTGTGTTTTTAAAATATTGTGCTGGAAGCATATATTGCCTTTTAGGAACATTGTGCCCATGTTAACACACTTCCTTGAGCTGGTTCCAGTCCACAAGGCTCCAGTTTTTAAAAATTGTACTATAAAATCGGATAGATCTTACTTCTTTTTTTTTTTTTTTTTTTTCCTTTTTGTCTTTTTTACTGACCAGTAACGGGATCGCAACCCTCGGTGTCGCGCCCACACTACTCAGCCAGTGAGCGGGAACCGGTCTCCACATGGGATCCGAACCCTCGGCGGGAGCGCTGCCGCGCTCCCAAGCGGTGCACTCTCCAGTGTGCCACCGGGCCGGCCCGATAGATCTTACTTCAATTTCAGTCTAAAACTCACTAACTTAATGGCTTTGGTTAAGAAATTTAACCTATCAGAGCTTCAATTTCCTCTTGCAAAATGGAAAGAAAAATGTCTACTTCCCAAGATTGGTGAAGATTGCATAAAAAGGACATGGATGAGAACACTCAGCATAATAGATAAACAATAGGTGCTCAAAGAACTTAGTTCTTTTTTTCTTTTTCTGGATAATTTAGAAAAACTAAATTGTTCTGTTTTATTCCTTCCATACATGTTATATTCAGAGCATACCAGATACCCTTGTTATTAAGAGGTTCAGAGCTATTCCATTTATTGATGGAATAAATTTTTTTACTTGAATTATAAAGAAAACTCCAAACTATAGATCTTCTCACTTCTAAAGAGTAAAGATAAGTCAACATCAAGTCTAGAAAAATTTTCAGATTGACCCAGAGGAGAGTACATCTTCTACAAAAGTCTTTCTCCTGAACAAAATGCTTTTCCACTATTAACATCAGCTATCTTTGTCACAGAGATTCATTCGTTAGTCAAACAGCATTTACGCACATCAGGCATGTGGTTAGGGTTGGCACCATATGAACTAAGAATGGATCGATTCTGCTTAGATTACAATTCACTCTACAGCAAAGATCAATGCTTCAAAGCAAGAGGATTATACAAAATAAATGTAGACAGTTAATGTTTTCAAACTATACAAATGTTAGGGAAAGCTCAGTAAGCAAATGACCAGTGACTGACTAGAAATATTAATCTTATCTATTTGCTACCTTCCAGGGGCCTTGGCTAAACCACTTAGGCTTGACTTCAAAAACTGTAAACACAGTGGAAGAAGAAAAATATAAAATCATATACCATGGTTAAAAGAGATTAGACAGTATACGTAGTCAAAACTGCCCAGGTAAGAGCATTAGTATAAATCAGGCATGTTAAAGCATGCATTTGGACGTTGGGCTCTTTAATACCTATAGAGGATAAAAATCTGAAAGTCGCACAGTGATAGAAAAATCGATTTTCCTTGTTGCAGGCTGATATTTTCCTTTCTCTTGTTTCAGAGTTTAGCACTGCGCCTTGTGGGTCTAAAAGGTGGACAATCTAGCTAAGAAAAGAGCAAGAAGGGTAAAACATTCTTTCTATGTGAGAGGGGGTTCCTTGTAACTTCATTTTTAGGAAGCTGAGATTAATTTTTAATTATTGCTATTCTAGGCATCTGGTTCAAAGTACTATAAAATCTAAATTTTTATAAATGATTTTATTAAGTGAAGTGCTTTAAAAATAAAAGGAAGTCAAAATTCAAATGTTTCCCATAAAACAGCTAAAAACCATATATTCTCTAAAACACAAAATCCATTTTATGGTTAATTAACCACCACTTGAATTGCTCCTTAAGCAACACAGGAGACAAATACTGAGCCAGCAAAGTCACAGTAATTTCTTCCTTCGGGTCTAGGAAACTAGAGCTGAGTAGGTGATGGAGAAACCCCAGTAATTCCAGAGTATCCGTTTTCATAATCTGAATTATCCAGAAAATCTTAAGAAATCCAGTTTGGGCGTCTATATTATTCTTCAGAACACCTAAGTCCTTCTCTCCGTCTTGTCAGTGCTTATTATCAGAATTAGCAGCTTGTGAATTCCCCGCATGGAATTTTTAATATAAATTCTCCAAATAAGTTATCATTATATAAAAATTTATCCTCAATTGTTTTACTCTTCATTTAATGGCTTATTGGTAGAATGGCACAATGACCTAGATTTTACAGAATGATGCTTATTGAAAATATTCTGTCTGGTTGTTTTCATCAGTGTTCTTGCATTAAAAAATACAATTTTGGTTTTGAAAAATATGTTCAAATTAGATATACTTGATCAATGAGTAGTTTAAAGACCTTAAATACAGATCAGTGATGACTGTAGAGTAAGAGCTCAGCTTATTTTCAGAAGGTACCTCTCCCCATGAAATGCTGCACAAGAAAGAGGCAGATAAAGAATGTGGGTGAGAAACTTTTGCCTGGTTTACATTTTTATTGTGATTATGCTGAGAAGCATCTTCCAGAGGAACATTTCCAGTTTGGAATAGAAAGCGTGATGAAAATAGCACCCTCTTTTCTTAAGTACATGATCACCTGCTTTTTTTAGAGTCATAATAATCTCAGCAAAATTTCCTTCTTGAAAATAATACCAATGACTTGTTTTCTGAGCAAGTAGTGTCAGCTAACCTCAGTCATATTTGGTTTTCCATGGATATTTTAACAGCAGTTGAGCTCTGGAATTTCAAGAATTGCAGTAAATGCCATGACATTGATTAAGATGCCAAATAAAAGAAATAAAGCCTTTTCCCTCATACTTAAGCTTCAGTGTATCAGCGGGTTAGGAACCTGCACAGAAGGCTGTCCCCCGTGGATGGAAGGTATGTCTTCTGCGACTGCCAAGTATACCCCTCTCTTCTGAGTCACTCTTTTTGTATTTGATTTCAAAACTTTCATGAAAACAGAATGCTGCTTTAATTTATATTTGAAGTAAGACACATTTCTGTTTCAGCTTAATTTTTTGGATACAGATATGAAGAGATGATTTGTTTATGATTAATGAATTTGGTAGAGTGGACTTCCAGAACAGAAAAATAGCTGCAAGTGTATATCAGGTAATTTACTGCTAATGATAATTAAATTACTTACTTATTTTAACAAATTACATGAATTCAAAGGTATTCCCTTAATGGTGTCACTATTCTGACTTGCAGTCCAAGTTTTGAAAGGGAACAACAGGAACCATGGACGTGTTCATAGCCTTTCTTACTTATTCAGAGTGTGTAGTGAACAATATTTAATGATGGATTGTTTAATGCTGTGAAACAAGACAGTTTCATTTTCTGCCCTCATGGAGCTTACAAGCTAGTAAAGGGTAGGGAAAATCAAGAAAGCAAACAAATAGCTCTGTATTTACAACTCTTGATAAATTCTATGAAGAAAACACACAAGGTGCACAGAGTAATAGGGCAGCTATACCTAGGGAATCCTCTCCAAAGAGTTACATTTAAAGTTCAGACTTAAAGTATAAGAAGAATCAAATCATTCATATTTAAAAAGGGGGAAGAGTCAGATGAGTTGGTTACAGAGGTTAAAACTGCAGGATGCACTACTAACATACCAGGGAAGAATAACATGAATTTGAGAGAGATTTATTCTTGTTTTTGTTTTTAATTGCTACTGATCCATGCCCCTGGTGAAAGTCCTAGTGATTCAAACAGGGATTTCCCTGACTCAGGTTTAAAACTCATTCATTGTTAGCAGACAAGAGATGACCAAGGTTAATTTAACACCCATTGTGAGATGCAGTGGTAGGTCAGGGAAACAGAGCTCATATTTCCTGAAAATAATGCCTGACGCCCAGCTGCTGTAATTTAAGCAGGACGTTCCTATATCATGAGAAGTGTTTAAAAGCAAAGTGTAAAAGACCCCCAAGTTGAAAAGAAACAGCTTGGATCATCCAAAAAAAATGTATAAAGAGATTAAAAATTCAGTAGAGACATATTTATTGACATGGAAATATGGACACCATATACTCATATAAAGTAAAAGAAATATAAAACAATGCTTAGAGTATGGTCCATTTATGAAATTATGTGCCTGTATGTGCATACAGAAAAAACATCTAAGGAAGTATTCCAAAATGTTAACGGTGATGATTTCTTGATAGTAGGCTAATGAGTGATTTTCATTTTCCTATTATACATTTCTATATATTTTTTCCACAATGAGGATGCATTATTTTTTTAAATGTGAAAAAAATCTTTAAAAGGCAAAATTTAATTGTATTAGTTAATAATGACTTAAAACAGAACATCTGTAGTGTGACGGGTGTCATTTTTATTGTAAGCCATATAATTATAAAGGACACTTTTTCCAAATGTGGAATGATAGCTCAGATGGCATGATTTTCTGTTAAGCCAGGGCTGAATTACCAAACAGTCAGACACGTGTATGCCAAGGACATTAATAAAAAGAGGAGGACACCAAAAAATTAAAATATTTTGGAAAAATCATTTGATATTTCAGAAAAGTGTAAAAGGGTTTGTCCAGGGAAAATATCAGAAAGTTGTTGAACTGATGCACAGGTACACTTATTTTATGACAATATTATTTTTATTTCTAAGAACCTGTAGGTGAAGAGATGCTTAGGACACACAGGTAGGAGTTGGTATAACTTTTTTCAAAATCCAGGACCTATAGGAATCTTAATTTGGTCCTAGGCACAGAAAAAATTACCTCCTGACCTCTATGTCACTAAAAATAAAAACAGCACTTAGGCATAAAATATATGCATATCAGTCCAACAGAGTTCTGATTTCCCCCCAGATAAATGCTTCCATGCTTTTCTGAAATATCAAGAAGCCCAGATTTTCCACCACATATTTTTTTTATGTCCACCAGTTTTTTGGGCTTTGGAGTTTTTTTTGGCTGATACCCTAAGCACATACTTGGTCTATCTGGCAAGTCAGTATGGCCACAGTGCAAAAGCATGGTATTTGAAATATTCAAATAAAAATCCAAATAAAAATGAGCCACACAGTGCAGACTTACTCAATTTGATATTTTAAAATTCAAATCGATGAGATAATTTGTTACATTTTCTAATATGGTAGATATGGGCTTATGAGACGTGGGATCCAGCCATTTATCAAACACAAATTTGGACAAGTCTAACCTCCCTGAGTCTGTTTCTACTTATTTAAAATAATTATTATGATATCAGCTATAATGATACAATAGAATTGTTGGGAATACAAAATAAAAAATTAAAGAATGAAAAATGACTTTGAGAACTATCAAAAGATTATGTTAATATAAGGTGTAATGATGGCATTAATGAACAACTGTGTTGTTTTTGTCCTTAACTATTTCATGTGTGTGTATTTTATATTCTCCAAGGAAATTCTATGTTGCTATCAAATGCAAATTGTGCCAGGCATATAAGAGCTCTACAAATAGTAGTCAGTCAGCTGATTAATTCATCCTGTTTGAAAACACATTTTCACTTGATAGAATAATAGTGAGATGTGTAAACAGGGAGAATTGTAACTGACCTTGCAGAGTAATAATCTAGAGTAAACCTAGTTTATCTCAGCAAAAGCAGGTTGTTATTTATGTTGAAACTTTCATGATAAATTTGTTTTTCTTTAGGCTCCAACCATGAGAAACAAAGCATTAACCTTTTTAATGATCCAATGAGAAATGAAGAAAACAGTTTTTACTCTTTTTATTCCAAATGTTTTCCAAGTCACCCTAAAAGAGACTTGCAGCATGTACATAAAATCAAAATATGTTCTGAGGTCACTTGAAGAAATAAGAAATATCCTATCGCAAAGTGATAAATTAAATAATAGGTGTTCAATTAAAACAAGTTTTACTAAAGACTTATATACCAGTCAAAATATTTAACTTTAGTATTCCAAAAAGAATGGCATTCTCAAGATAGAGTTTGAGTAAAAGGTAATTAATAAAATTAGATTGTTAAACAGTACATTTAAACAATAACTTTTATGTATTTTTCTTGTTTGTTTTTTCTGACATCAACTTGATGGCTCTTGAATTATTTTGTATCTCAACCCCACTAAATAACACTTTTCAAAATTAACCATACCATAGGAAAAAAATTTAATATGGCTATTAGGCATCACACTCCATGAAGGTGCTGAGAAAGAAGGACTCTTATAAACAAGCCAATGTTTGGTTCCCTGCATCCCAGCAGGATTACATACACATTTCTCCAGGTAGATGACAACTGATTTCTTTAAAAATATCCAGATTCTGTAATTTAGAAGCCCATTACAAAATGGAGTCTTACTGTTATAGGTCCAGAAGTATCTGATGTTAAACAACTAATACACACCCATAAATGGATGATTTACTCTACAAAAAACCAGAGAAGTTCTTGAGAAGGAATCTAGTCCATCCCGGGCAAATGCATAGTTAGGTTGTAGTTTTGGAGGTTTTGAGAAAGGAGAGTGCACCACCTTATCTGATTACGCAGTTGACTACTCACACTTGCTCTGAGGAACGTCTACATTTTGTATTTCTAATCTTTAATCTTCCTAATGAAGTTGATGCCCATTGATCATGTTTTAGGTTCCAGAAAAATAGCAATAAACAATACACTATGTAAAACCCTCAGCTTATCTGAAACAACGATTGCCATCTCTCGATTTTCACTTCAAATGAAATATTCCTACTTTCTTTATCTTTCCTCAGAGAGTTCAACTTGTAGTCCTTTAAACATACTTCACTCTTCTGTGGCCCCTTAGCAAAGGCCATATAATCTTCCTAAGTTGTGGGGTCAAAAACTAGGCCTGTATTCCTATCAGGGTCTGGCCATATAGCTGAAACAGGCTACCTACGGTGAGTTCTGAGCCAATGGCCTATAGTGATTTGCCTCTATTCAAACTGCACCAACTTTGCCTATAAAACCACATCCAAATAAAAACTTAACACAAAGGAAATAAAAACAAATCCCCAAGATATCTCCTTTCATTGCATGAAACAGGGTCAACTAAGATGTGTCTTAATTTTTTAAAATTTACTATAGATATGTCTAAAGTATTAATTTTTGGAAGCTGAAAGTTGAAAAAGGTTCAGGATGCAATGTTATAAACATTTTGATATAACATACAAGCCCAGTACCTCTTTTCTTGCCTTACTTTATGTAGTTGTTACAAGTAGGCACGTGGTAGCACGAGCTTACAGAGTTGTGAATCTATATATGACATTCTATGACTATATTAAATTAAGTCACTAGGAAGACTTCCATTTATAAACCAAATAAGACAATTATTCTTTGAGATATTAAGCAATAAGCCTGATTCACATACATGTAAAAATTGTAAGTGAGGGGGTAGCATGTAAGATAAAATGCAAGATTAAAGCAAAAAAAAAAAAACCCCTGTAATTTTACATTGTTAAAAATGTTGGCACTGACAATGATGCTGTTAGAGAAGAGACTGATAGATTAAACTAGTCCATATGATGAATGTAGTATTACTAATACACTTTTACCTACACGGATTTTTCTGGCTTTCATTCAGTGAAATCCATTATCCTGGGTGGTAATGGAGCCCTTTATGCTACTTATCTCAGGCATCTTTAGACTCCTGAGCTGCCTTAAAGCATTGACATACTAAAAGGTCAGGCAGATCCCAGTAAGCATTTGTAATCTACAATAGCCCCCCATTTCAGCTACACGCCACACATACTCCTGCTAAGCTTTGCTCTCTCTCTTGTTTCATTTCATTGTATAAGCAGGCTGATTTAGAAATGGCTAGGCTAGGGTACTTGGGAACACCTAGATTTTCAAACCAATCCTACTTTTCTACTTAATCACTTACAGAAGCAGACCCATAACACAACATATGAGAGAATTATAAAATGGTGCCTTGATACTGAAGGAATGAACAGCAAATAGCATTATTAACTAAAATGAATGCATTTCACCTTCCAGCTCAGCGGTGCTTCCTGGGACACAAGGCACAAACATAAAAAGGTTGCGGTGGAATTTCGAGAAAACTGATTTGTTTCAACGTTCATTTGGCAAGATGCTGGACACAAAATAATGCCAAAAGCCACCTCCCTTTCCCATCTTTATAAATTCAAGGCCCTCAATATCACCTGCACGAACCCAATTAAAAATAAAGAGGCAGGCTATAAATTTGCATCTAGTTCTGGATACAGATCAAATGATAGGCATCTATCCTAATTGGTCACAATAAAACTAAGGGACAATAACAAGGATCAATCTCACATTAACCGAAATGAAGCCAGTGAATAAGCATAGAAACCAGAAGGATAGTTTCAAAAATATGCAATTACTTCCAAGCATGCAAGGGCATTTATAACCCATAAAAGTGATTGCAAAGCACACTCTGCATATAAATATGTTTCACAAATGTAATATAAATGTTAAGTAACATTTGTATATTTGATATGCATATCATTAAGGTATACATGTATATGTTCACAATCAAATCTATGTACTAAAAATTAAACTCTGTATCTGACAAATGGTTTCTCAACAAGAGTACTTTAGAATATGAAATAGAATGTTAAATTCTGGGGCCACTTTTTCTTAGCAATGAAGAAAATAAGCAAAACCACCTTATAATTACTCCAAGAAGCTTATGAGACACCAAATGTGTTCTTAAGGAAGGCCCAACCCTATATGTGAGAGCTGCAAATGAAACGATTCCTTTTAATAACCCCCTTTTCATGTTGTTAGCTCGTTTCCCACCCTCTGATTCTGTTGCTAAGCTTGGGAGAAAGGAACCAAGTGCCTCAGTCTGTATTCTGAGCCAGTTGGAGAAAAAATCAGAACACCGTTTTGGGGTTTTTTGTTGGTTTGTTTTTTTAAAACACAAGCAGATGCCTTCTCATTTCTCTCTTCCTGGCAACCTTCCTCCCCATCCATCCCCATCTCTGTCTCCACATCTCCCTCTCCTAGTCTGAAGAACGGGAGTCATTGTTTAAGTTCAGGCCACAAATACATACACAGGTCATTTAAAAACAAGCTAAACCAAGAAGGTAGCCCCACTGTGTCCTACTCACCGTGCAGAGACTCGGAGAAGCTGTTGAAAGGAGGGAGATATGCAAACTGAATCCATTTTCCTTGTGACCGAGTCGGATGCAAGCTCGGAACCCAACATCAGCAGCGGCTGCCCGGATTTTTCTTCCCTCCCTCTCTGGTTGGCGCTAGTGCGAATAGGAACCACCCTTCCAGCCCTACTAGAGTATCAGCAGTAGAGGCGGCGGCGGCGGCGGCGGCGGCGGCGGCGGCAGCA